>NW_017718049.1:0-211 GCF_001865875.1 Lupinus angustifolius
GATTTACTCATATCGTGAATCATTTAGTTGCTCTAGATAAATCTTTTGCCAGAGGAGAATTGACTAATAAAGTTTTACGTTGCCTTGATAGGAAATGGCAGCCAAAAGTAACTACAATTATGGAATCCAAAGATTTGGACTCCATGACTCTAGCCACATTGTTTGGAAAGCTTCAAGAGCATGAGATGGAATTGGGTCGCTTGACGATGCA
>NW_017718050.1:0-474 GCF_001865875.1 Lupinus angustifolius
TAAAGATGATGATGAATCTGACTCCGATCTGGATGATGAAACAATGGGTCTCCTTGTTCGAAAATTCAGTAAATTCATAAAAAGAAAAGGAGGATTCAAAAAGTTTCAGAAGAAAGAAGCGAAGGAATCAACCAAGAAGGCAAGAACACCAAAGATCACTTCACTTGCCACGAGTGCGGAAAAGAAGGACACATGCGAATTCAGTGTCCAATCTATCTGAAAAAGGTTGATTCGGAAAAGAGCACTCCCGGGGATTTCAAATCTAAGAAAGCCTACATCGTATGGGATGTACCTGAGGATGAAACGATATCAAGCACCTCTAGTCAGGAGGAGTCAGCAAAGCTATGTTTGATGGCTAGATCTGACAACGCTGGCAATTCAAGCACACAGGAAGATAAACATGAGGTATATTCTGACACCTCATCCATTTCTGATGACTCACCTCCCTATGATGATTTATATGAGGCTTATGTC
>NW_017718051.1:0-863 GCF_001865875.1 Lupinus angustifolius
CGAGACATATGACAGGTGACAGATCAAACTTCCTGGATCTTTCACTTAAATGTAAAGAATACGTCACGTACGGAGACAACAACAAGGGAAAGATTCATGGCACCGGAACAGTTGGAAATTCATCTCAGACTCTTATTGAAAATGTTCTCTATGTTGAAGGATTAGAACATAATCTCTTGAGCATAAGCCAACTCTGTGACAAAGGTAACCGTGGGTCTTTCGATTCTGAGTGTTGTATTATTCGTGACATTTTATCTAATAATGTTAAATTTGTTGGTCATCGTATAAATAATATTTACATGGTTAATTTGGATGATGTCACTACTTTGTTTTCAAAATGTTTTATTTCAAAAGAAAATGACATCTGGCTTTGGCATAGAAACGTTGCACATATCCATGTAAAACATCTAAATAAATTATCATCAAACGAACTAGTTGAGGGGCTACCAAAACTAAATTTTAAAACCAAAGAGATTTGTGACACTTGTCAAAAGTGCAAACAAATCAAAAACTCTTTTAAAAACAAAAAATGTGATCTCCAGTTCAAGGCCTTTGGAGTTACTCCATATGGACTTGTTTGGAACATCACAAATCATGAGTTTTGGTGGTAGCTACTATGCTCTAGTTATTGTTGATGATTTCTCCCGATTTACATGGACATTATTTCTATCTGCAAAAAGCAATGCATTCAAATCTTTTAAAAATCTTGCCAAGCAAATCCAAAACCAACTTAACCTGAAAATAATATATATACGTAGTGATCACGGGGGAGAATTTGAGAACTTTCAGTTTGATAAATTCTGTGATAAGCATGGCATTTTACATCAATTCTCTTCTCCTCGCACTCCACAACAAAATGGAGT
>NW_017718052.1:0-271 GCF_001865875.1 Lupinus angustifolius
GAATTGGCCAGAACCATGCTTAATGAAAGTAATATCCCCAAATATTTATGGGCAGATGCAGTGCATACTGCATGTTATGTCATAAATAGAGTACTTCTAAGGCCTAATATAAATAAAACTCCTTATGAACTTTTGAAAGGTTGTAAACCAAACATATCCCATCTTCAAGCTTTCGGATGCAAATGTTTTATATTAAATAATGGAAAGCGGGCTTTAGGAGAATTCGATTCAAAAGCCCATGAGGGAATATTTTTGGGATACTCGATTCATA
>NW_017718053.1:0-2539 GCF_001865875.1 Lupinus angustifolius
ACCGGAACAGTTGGTGCTTTAGAAGAAGCATACTCAAAAGACGTGGATAATGAAAAAGCAACCAATGAAGAATGTCAGACCAGATCTCAGGAGCATTCAGATATGCTTGTTGTGTGGAAAACCAAGAAAGCTCACCCAATCGACAAAGTAATAGGTGACATATCTACGGGAGTGGTAACCCGTAGTTCCTTACGAAATTTTTGCAATTTTGTGGCCTTTGTATCTCAGATTGAGCCTAAGCCCATTGATGAGGCCATTGAGGATGTGCATTGGGGTATAATTATGCAAGAAGAGCTAAACCAGTTCGAACGTAACAATGTTTGGGACTTGGTCCCTAAACCTAAATATCATCCTGTGATTGGTACCAGATGGGTCTTTAGAAACAAACTAGATGAATCAGGCTTAATCATTCGAAATAAGGCACGCTTGGTGGACAAAGGCTACAACCAAGAGGAAGGTTTCGACTATGATGAGACCTATGCCCCTGTAGCTAGATTAGAGGCCATCAGAATGCTTCTTTCCTTTTCATCTATTATGAATTTCAAATTATTTCAAGAAGAAGTCTATGTTGATCAACCGCCTCGTTTTGAAAATTTTAAATATCCGAACCATGTCTATAAACTTAAAAAGGCACTCTATGGTCTTAAGCAAGCTCCTAGAGCTTGGTATGATAGACTAAGTACCTTTCTTTTGGAAAAAGGGTTCGAAAGAGGCTTGGTTGACACAATGCTTTTTATACGTAGATCCGAAAATCATGTATTACTTGTTCAAATCTATGTTGATGATATAATCTTTGGATCTACTAATAATATTCTCTATAAAGAATTTTCTGAGATGATGCAGGGGGGGTTCGAAGTGTCAATGATAGGAGAACTCACATTCTTTCTGGGGCTTCAAATAAAGCAGCTAGAAAGTGGGATCTTCATTCATCAAGCTAAATATTGCAAAAAGCTACTTAAGAAATTCGATATGGAAAAAATTAAGGAAGCATCCACTCCTATGGCATCTGCATGCTATCTAGATAAGGACGAAAAAGGAAAAGCGATAGAGGTAACAAAATATCGTGGTATGATTGGCTCATTACTTTATTTAACTACAAGCCGGCCTGCTATTATGTTTAGTATATGCATGTGTGCTAGATTTCAGTCTTTACCTAAGGAATCACATTATATAACTGTTAAAAGAATCATGAGATATTTAAAAGGAACAACTAATACGGGATTATGGTATCCTGGAGATGCCTCACTATCTTTGGTGGGATATTCTGACTCCGATTTCGCCGGATGTAAATTGGATCGGAAAAGACTAGTGGTACTTGTCACTTGTTGGGCAGTTCATTAGTTGCATGGCACAGTAAAAAGCAAGCATATGTTGCTTTGTCCACCGCCGAAGCGTAATATATTGTCGCCAGTATGTGTTGCGCTCAAATCCTTTGGATGAAGCAGCAACTCAAGGACTTTGGTCTTAAACTGGAAAAGATCCCCATTAAATGCGATAATATAAGTGCCATAAACCTATCCAAGAATCCTGTTTTGCATTTTAGAACCAAGCATATAGAAATTAGACATCATTTCTTACGTGATCATGTTCAAAAAGGTGACTGCGTGCTTGAATTTGTTGAAACCTCTAAACAGTTAGCAGATATTTTCATCAAGCCCCTTCCACGGGATACTTTCTATGTTCTAAGGAGAGAACTTGGAATTCTTGATGAACAATATCTTGATTAAAACTGTCTAGATGTTTAGTTTATGTCTTGCTTCTACATGTTTATTAGTCTTTTGATTTAATGAAATGTCTTAAAATGCAAAATCATATCTCATGATAATTTCTTTTTTCATGTGATTACATATGTTTAGATTAATCTTTTAGAATGCATGCATACGGCCCAAAACATTGAAATCGTTCTGCTTGATCTAAAAATTACCGTGTTTAATCGATTAACACATCAAAATTAATCGATTAATTTTTAATGTTAATCGATTACATGGGCATCAGTTTTGAAAAACCATTTTTCGTATGATTTTAATCGATTAATCAGGCCCGTTAATCGATTAAAACAAGCAGTATAAGTGCAGACAGCACTTCGGTTTCACACTTTTTTCGGCATTTTCTCTATTTCCTCTTCCTCTTGAGTCTCTGTAACCGTGATACAACTCTATGGATTGAGTTGTTGTTATTGTTTCGAGACTTATTTGTGCTTTTTCTGTCTTGCTTTGACATTTTCTGGTTTGTTTGGTTGCTGGATATTTTTACTCTCTATGTTATGTTTTTTTTTTATTTTGCTTATTTTGCTTTTAATTATGTCAAAATAGCTTACTGGGTTATTTGGATGGTTCGTGATCATATGTGATTTTCTGGTGCATAAATTAAGTTGGTTACTGCACTACATTGCTTATTATGCTTATTGCTATTTGATATGGTAAATCTTGTATGTCGTTCACGTTACCTGTTAGTTATTTTATTGTATAAACAATAGCATTTTGTTCAAGCCACCGATTATAAGACAGTGCCAATACATTCTTCAAGCTAATTCATCAAA
>NW_017718054.1:0-13919 GCF_001865875.1 Lupinus angustifolius
CTGAAGGTTAATATGCATGTTCATAACATACACTGCGGAAAATTATGAATCTATTTGTATTAAAATATGCATACACTATAATAGTTTAGACAAAACGGTTTATAAAATTACCTCAGGAGACTGCAATGGCTTTGGAAAAATATCCTTCAAAAGTATGAAGATCCTACACGCGTATCCACACCGAGACCAATCTTTGTTGTATCAACACTTGATTCGTGGAAAAAAAATCAACTCAAAACTACTATATTTCAAACAAACCAAAAATTAGGATACAAACTTTTTTTTTTGTGTGTGTATCTTGAATCACAGGTGAGGTTTGGTTTATATAAAACCAAAATCTCTCTCAAACAATTTAGTGTCAATTAATCACACATTAATTTATCATAAAATCAAAATTTCATGAATCCATTTAATGCCAATTAATCACTCATGAATTCAGCATAATTTTTTGGTTTTTGGTTTTCAAAACTGACTATCAGTTTTAAACATTTGAAATATTACAATTAAGTCACACTTAATTATATTAAAGATGATTGAATAATATTATTTGTATTTTCGGTGCTAGCAAAAAATACAATAATATTCCACTTAAAAGTAAATATACAAAATTAAACTATTTAATTCAACTCTATGTTAACTCTAGAATATGGTATAATTGTCAAATTCTAATAAGTTAACTCGTAGTGAATGACTTAAGAAACTCATTTCTTCATTCATTCAATTTCCCTTGACCAAGGTCTTTATTTCTATAGAGTTCAAACTCATTACCACGAGTTGATGGATTCTTTCTTGATTAGTCACTAATTCTACAAGGATTTAATTATATCAATAATCATTCAACTAATATCATAAGACATTAGATGTCCGATATCAAAATATAATAAATAACTTGTTAATTACTATGATAATCTCAAGTCTAAGGAAAATATATATTTCTTCACAAGAATATCCTATTGACAATTCAAAGGTAATATATTAACCATTAGGAATTCTCCTTTGAGTCAGTTCAATGGTCATATCTCTATATGCACCATTTATATGTGTTATTTAATAAATGAGATATATTAATAATTATCTAATAAAGACCATTATACATATATTGATCTATCCGGATTAATAGTATCTTAAGCTCAATAATCCTATGATCAAGAACGATTTGGATTAAAATTATAAAAGGTTTATTTCTCATTATTATAATCTCCATTATAATAATAAATCTCTAATTTTAATCAAGGATCTTTCATATTAATTATTTTGATAAATAATGACTATGATATTAAAATGATAATACATATAACTTTATTATTATAAAAGTGATAAATTGGTTCTTGGGCATACATTATATCCCAACATACCTCACATCTAAATTAGTTTTAGTGGGTAATCAATCAATCCAAAAACCATTTCCATGTAAAGGCTAAGAGCTTTGAAGGTGCTGAAATTTTCCAAAACATTTTACTACGAAAGTCGTAGCTCATGTCATATCTTTCTTCACAATCTAGATTGAGAAACCCCATTAGTACTATCTTTGTCTTCGCCTGCGACGGGGATCTTTTCTCTTAACTCTATTAATTAATTAAAAAATATTTTATTAAAAAAATTAAACTTGGAATATAATAATAAGGTTATGATTCGTGATGTATCTTATTTTTTGCTCTGAGTTGAGAACAGTTGCAGTCATTAGTAATGTCTCAATCATCTCTAGAAACGAGAAGGTGGTTCACAATGAATAAAGTCTTTTGGCTAATAATTTCCTCATAATTAATTAAATTAATTCCCTTCAACATATTAATAAAAATTAGTTTAGGAATTTAATAGTAGGGTTGTGTCTCATATCGTATCTTACTTTCTACTATGGGTTGAGAAGCGGTTCTAGTCATTAGTACTATATCTTTTATATCTCCAAGTGGAAAGGCGATTCACGACCCATGCAGTCTCTTTACTATTAATGCCCTCATAATTAATTAAACTAATTTTCTTCAACATACTAATACAAATTAATTTAGTAATTTAATAATAAGAATATGGTTCATATCATATCTTACTTTTTACTTCTGTATTTGTGATCATTAATATTTTTTCTATTATCTCTCAAAGCACTGCACAACCAATGTGATTTATTTCATATTAATTTTCTTTCAATCCACTAAGTAATTCTTTTAATAAGAAAAATATTATTAAATATTTAAAATAAAATCGATCCTTTGAATAACACTTGCAATTAATATTTCTTTTTCTTTTCCATTCACGTTGAGAAGTGGTCACGTTCACTAATATTTCCTCTGTCATATCTCGAATCAGGGATGGAGATCCAATTAATCAAAATCTAACTAACTTATTATTCAATTTTTAACTTAGAACTACATAGTTTTGATTTCCATATTATATCTAGAAATATGTAGGATTAAGATAAATTCTTGCGAGACATTCTAATAAAAAATATATTATTTTCTTTATTAAAATATTAACTAATAAATAAGATTAGTGTATAAAGCTCCATGAAATTAGCAAATGTATCATTTTAATATGGGCCAACAAGTCCTAATTGTCAATGGTCATATTTTCTAAATTGGGTATAAAAAGATAGTCTTCTATATTTTGACCTTAAAAATACCATGGTGACTCCAAAATTTGTGACATATTTGAATTACATTCTACATTTTCCTAAAATGTGTAATGATTAGAATTGAGTCGCGACATTGTTCATGCAAATATAATTTGAAAATGGCGACTCATGTTGAAATCAGTGACGAAGTCACACACAAGTCAAGGTATGAACACGTTGGAAATGATATTGTATGTATTACCTTTATAGCTAATATTTTTCACTTTTGGTTATATAAAATTACACCAATTTCACTTATTTGTCATATTCTTGACATTTTTTGACAACTTAATTAACATTATTAAATCTGTGTCATTGACCAATGAGGTTATTGCTTAATAATTGAATCAGTGGATTAATAGTTGAATTTTTTAACTCGATTTACATTAAAAAGTTATAAAAAAAATTATAATACCAATTACATTATTTAACAATTTTTTAATTCAAATTTTATAAACATTAATGCCCCATAAGTACTTAATTAAACAACTAATAATAAATATTTTGCTACAACAAAATGTGACAAATAAGTTCAAAACATCATCAAACAACATGGAGTTTACATTTTAATCGCAACAAAAGCTGGTAAATAAGTTTAAAACTTAATTAAACAAATAATGTTTTGCTAAAACATAAGTTAACAAATGACAAGGAAAACTCTAATAACAACAAGCATAATTACAAATAATTTGAAAGCAAGTGATTATTTTCCCCCAAAGACGATATCATTTTGACAATCTTTTCTAAATAAATTGATTGATTTGTCTAGTTTCACCAATCGAGTCATCGACTTTATGCGTAAAATAGTTGAGTCGAACCAATTCGTACTAGTTCTGGTTCATGGTCGACCGGATAAGCGACTCAGACTAGTGCTATGCTGGTATTCGTATTTAACAATGGTCACTCAATAACGCTTTATAAAACAATGCTATTAAATACAAGGCGGTTGCTAATCCATAACGCTCATTCAAGCAAGTACTATTAAATTTGATAGGTGGACATAACATCAACATAGGCTTGAATGAGCGCTATTGAATTAGCGTTGGCTTGAATGAGCATTGTTGAAAATGACATATCAATAGTGCTGCTTACAATGAGCATTGTTGAAGATGACATTCTCATTCTGAACTTAGCTTGAACTCCAATATTCTTAAACAACATAAACAAAATTGGATAGGCGGATATAAGTTCAACATCACAGGCTTGAATGACCATTGTTGAATTAGCGTTTGCTTGAAGAGCAATGTTTAATATTACTCATTTAAGCAAGTGTTGTTTAACAACGCTCATTTAAACAAACATTCTTTAATGAGCATTGTTGGATGTTTAACGCTCAGCAATCCCAATAATTCTTACATTGTATATTTTGTATTATTTCCTTTATGTCATTATTTTAATTAATTATTATTATTTCAATTTCATTATTTGAATGTCATTAAAAACATAATTAATTAATTTTTCTACATATGTAATTAATTATTCTATATATATAATTAATTGTCATTATTTGAATGAAATATCTTCAACAACACTCCTTCAAAAAATGTTGTTGATTTGTAAGGATTTTAAGCAATTAAGCACATACACAATTAATTGTCATTATTTAATTTATGATTAATTATTACATTGAATGTTTTGCATTATGTGTATACGTCATATTTGAATGTCACTGAAAACGCAATTAATTAATTGTTCTAGATACATCTATGTAATTAATTATCATTATTTGAATTGGATATCTTCAACAACGCTTGTTGTAGGGAATGTTGTTGAATTGGATTTCTTCTACAATGCTCACGTTAAGTAGCATTTAGAATGCTTAATGTTCAACAATCCCAAGTACGATCATACCTTAAAAAATTTAAAACTTTTCTGCATTCACACGCATTAAACAATTTCAAGTTCTCTCACTCAGCAATGAAACTCATTTACTCTCAAAATCATTCAACACCGAAAATCTCTTTCAACCTCAATTATTAATTACGAAAATCATTCAACATCGAGAATCATTCAACCTCAAAATCGTTCACTCGTTCAACACCGAAAGTTCACTCATTCAACACTAAATTGAAAGTGAGTTTTCCTTATAAATATTTTCTTGTATTGAGTTAAATTTCACCTTATTACATGAGTTTTCCAAATTGAAATTTCACTCATTTAGCTTGTAATGAGTTATGGTTAATTTCATCTTTTACCTTATTACATGAGTTAGATATTGGAAATACCGAAAACATTCAACCTCAAAATCATTCACTTTTCAACACCAAAAGTTCACTCATTTAACACCAAATTGAAAGTCAGTTTTCTTTATAAATATCTGCTTGCATTGAGTTAGATTTTACCTTATTACATGAGTTTTCCAAATTTAAAGTTCATGCATTCACTCATTTAGCTTTTATTGAGATAGGGTTAATTTCATCTTTCACCTTATTACACGAGTTAGGTATTGGATAAATATAATAAAGGGTAAATGACATATTGCAAATAGATGTATATTGAAGTGTTATTAAATACGTGAAGTGTTATTAAGTTAGGGTTAATATGTAATTAATAAGTGTTATTCAATGCTTATCCTTAGGATCAGGTTCATAAAATTGATGAAATTATTGCTCAAAATGGATGAGTGTCAATCGATTAACAAAGGAGTATCGGGATGGAGTGAAATCATTTTTTAGGTTTGCACCTAAGAATGTTGAAAACCCTAATATAATTGTATGTCCAAGTTTAAAATGTTGTTACTTCAACCGAGCTACTCCAAATGAGTTAAAAGTTCATTTAGTGTGTCATGTTCAGAGTTTCACATGTTGGACAATGCATGGTGACAAAAGAGATGTTAAGGATTATCATAAGATTCTTATGAAAAAAACACAAATGCATATGAAAATGATCGTTTCGGGAAAAGGACAAATGTTGTCAAAGAGGATCTTCAGTATTTTCTTGAGATGTTTAAGCGGTTGATAAGTGATGTTGAGAAACCATTATATGATGGTTGTACTAAATTCACGATATGGCAGCGGTATCAAGGTTGTATAAGTTGAAATCTGTTAATGGATGGAGTCATAAGAGTTTTACAAACCTACTTGCACTTTTCAAGGATATATTGTCAAAGGATAATGTGTTCCCTTATCGAACCCATGATGCTAAACAAATGTTATGCTCCATTGGCATGGACTACAATAGGATACATGCTTGTGAAAATGGTTGCATCTTATTTTTTTTAATGAGTAAGATTCATTGAAGTTTTTCCTAAATATAATGCACCACGATATAAGAAGGAAGACTCAATTCTCAAAAATAATGTAATGTATTTTTCACATCAAATCAAGATTTAAGCGTATGTTCATCAATGTGGAAGTTACAATGACTGTGACATAGCATACTGATGAAAGGATTAAATATGGCAAGCTTCGGCATCATGCAGATTCTCCTCAGTGGAGAAAACTTGATCATGACTAACCTAGTTTTGGTCATGAATCAAGAAATTTATGTCTTGCATTGTTAACTGGTGGAATTAACCCACATAATGTTCAAAAGAGTTCCCACAATACAGGGCCAGTGATGTTGGTGATATACAATTTACCTTATTCGCATGAAGCACAAATTTGTGATGTTGTCTATGTCAATTTATGGATCTAAACAATTAGGTAATGACATAGACATATACTTGGATCCATTAATTGAAGACTTGAAGCAAATGTGGGAGACATGTATATATGTATATGATGTGCATAGGGAAGAAAGGATCAACTTGAGGCTTTGTTATTCGACATAATCAGTGATTTTCTGCGTATGATAATTTGTCAAGATATAGTACAAAATGATATTTTGCATGTCCTATATTTGAAGACAAACTCATTCAACAAGGTTGGAATACTATAAGAAGAATGTATTTCTTGGCCATCATAGATTTTTGCGTGCGGATCATCATTATCGATGATGGAGAAAAACATTCGACGAAAACCGTGAAAAAGGTTGTGTTCCTTCGCTGTTGATGGGTGGAAAAAAGGTCAATTTTTTAATTGCCATATTGGAGCTCATTATATGAAAGACATTTTTTTTTGATTTTATGCATATTAAAAAAAATGTATTTGAAAGTCTACTTGGTACCTTACTCAATGTTGCTAGTAAGACCAAATATGACTTGAATGTAAGATTGGACTTGGTTAGTATAGGAATAAGAAAGTAATTGGGGTCGATAATGAAGGGAGAATGTACATATCTACCTATAGTAGCTTATACTTTGTCGAGGAAAGAGAAAATAGAATTTTGTAAATTTCTTCACGATGTTAAAGTTCTAGAGGGGTACTCTTCCAACATTCGGAACCTCGTATCAATGAAAGACCTCAAGTTAAAAGGTCTTAAGTCTCGTGATTGTTATGTACTCATAGAGCATTTCTTGCTAATTGGCAAAAGATCCATTCTACCTAAAAACGTGTGATGAGCCATAACTAAGTTATGCTTCTTCTTCAAGGCAATTTGTAGCAAAGTAATAGACCCAGGGAAATTGCCTTCATTGCAAAGGCAAATTATTTTGACTTTGTGTGAGCTTGAGATGTATTTCGCACCTTCTTTTTTTGACATAATGGTCCACCTAAGCATTCATCTTGTTCGAGAGACACAACTACATGGTACTTCCTATATGAGATCGATGTACCCTTTTGAGCATTATAAGAAGATATTAAAAGGGTGTATGAAGAACCAATCAAGACCAGAAGGTTGTATTATTGAGCAATACATTATTGAAGAAGCTCTTGATTTTTATACCGGATACCTTGCCGATAGTGATTTCATAGGCATTCCAAAGTCTCGGTATGCATAAAGAACATTTGGTGAAGGGATTACTAGGAATCAAATATTGACAATATCAAAAACCAAATTGGAACAAGCACAATTGGTGTTTCATAAAGTGTCTAAAAAATCACATTATTGAGAAGTTGAATATAAATGCAAATCCGGTTTCTAAAAGATTGAAATGGTTAGCCAATAGTTCAAGTATTCATGTCTTATCCTACACTAGTTACCTAATTAATGTGTTCAAATTTTACACAAAAAACAAGATGATCAAAGTAATTCAAAATAATGGTGTGACTATTGTTGCTCGAACTTTACATATGTCAACTTTCAAAGATAGAAACTCAATATATGTGAATATGGAAATTGGATTACACAAGGTTTCGGTTGTTGTTTTTTTGTTGTATGTGGGTTGATAACAACAATGGCTTTCGAGCTGATGAGTTAGGGTTCATGAAGGTGGATCTTAACAGGCTAGGATATAAAGATAAGTCATTTATTCTAGCATCACAGGCTCAACCAGTATTCTATATTAGTGACTCAGATGATATGAAATGGTTCATTATTCTTTTGACTATCCTTTTTTAGGATATCACAGTCGCGTTAGAGCGGAGTAACTACTGATAATGATTTATATAAAAGAGAATATCATGATGAAGGGCTTTGAGTGAATCAAAATGTTCCTTCAAACAATGACGATACAAGCCAAAAACGGTAAAAAGAAGGAAAAAGTAGATACATGTTTTTGTATAATTATGGCATAATTTTATTTGTTTGTAATTTACACATATTGTACTAATATTATTTGTTTCTAATTTTATGTACTTATTGTTTCTTTGTATATAATTGGCATGATATTCTTTAATTGTAATTTGTATTGTATTGAAGTTAATAATAAAACCTTTTGGATATACATGCAGGCATTAATGTGTATGTGTTGTTGAGAATATATGTCTATGATGTTGATAAATATATATGTAGATATTAAGGTGTACAATAATCAACAACATATGCTAGGGGTAGCTCTGGCAAGCATTGTTGTAGGTATTACATACAACAACACTCATTGTAGGGGGGCATTTTTGTACGGATACAATTCAACAGCGCTTATTATAGACAACACTATTATATATTATTAATACAACAACACTCGTTGTAGGGGGCAATGTTGTATTTATAAACTTCAACAATGCTTACATTATAGCCACTGATTTATTTGTGATTAATACAACAATGCTTCATGTAAACAACGTTGTTATATGTATCAAATATATAACAGTGCTCATTGAAGGGGGCATTGTTGTATGTAGATCATACAATAGTGCTTGCATCTGCGCTATTAAATCATGTCGATATTCTATTATACTCACATAGATAGTGCCCAAAAGAACTATTACAACTCTAAAATATGTATTGTTGAACTACAACTCTATTCTATGTTCTACGCCACTAAGCAATTCAAACGAGTTTAATATCATTATAATCTACACAACTTATATCCATGTCCCATACTACTAAATCCACCACCTACTAAAATTGTTTAGAGGACTAGGATGAAGTTGGTGGAAAGTGGGTGAGCAACAAGGCTGGGTATGTTATCGGAATCAAAATACCAGTTTGTTATTTGAACATATGATTAGCATGTTGGTTCCTTTAAACCCACCCAAATCAATGTTTACATGGAAAATGTGAGACGTGTGGTGAGTGTGGGGTTGCTAATAATTATTTTTTTTGCCGATCCAAATAAAACACTCAATCTATCCTTTTTGGGGGCTAAATTACAATATATATCTATATGCAAGGGGCTAGCACAATTACTAACATAACATTACATATGCTTGACATTTGGCATTTAAAGGGGTATATTTGTAATAGCATATTTTATTTGTTTAAAAAAATTGTAAAACAGAATTATGAAATAAAAAACTAAACATTTGCTGCTTATAAGGGACATTTAAGTCTTTTGAGTGGAATTTTTCTCTCTCCATCAAACTGCATTTAATGCAAGAAATTTTTAAACTTTTCTCTCTCCAACTTTCTCTTTTCTCCAAAACCTTATTCTTTTACTTACTTACTTTTACATATTCTTCTATTCAATTTTTAGTAGGCGTGGCAATACGGGCCAGCCTGGCCCGACCCGCCTTTGGCCCATCAGAATATGGGTTGACCCGACCCGACCCTTATTGTTAAAAGGGCTCAAAATGCATGCCCGACACATATTTGGCAGGGCTGGCAGACCGGTGGGCTGACCCGTTTTTTTTTCTTTTCAAAACATACATTAAAGCTTTTAGACAAAAATAAATAATTCATAAATGTCTTTTAAAACAAAAAATCACAAACAAAAGACACAATCTAATAATAACATATTGCATTAGTTCAAAACTTGTAAATTCTAAACAATAAACCACCATAGTCTTAAACTTTTAGACTCCTAGTTCACAATAGAGCTTATAACTCTAAGTTTTAAAAAGTATATAATAATCAAAACTATTATATTATAAATCAGTCACAATAAAATATATATATTACTCAATTTAATCTGAATTCGATTACATTAAAAATATAAATTGAAACGCAGTCGAATTCAATTAATTTTCCAAAAGGAATCAAAATCAGTAGTTCTGTTTGAGCTTCCAATTTTCCATTTCAATTAATTAAATATTTAAATTTGATTCAAACACCCTTAATTGTCAATGAAACTCCAACCCCTAAATGTTTATCTCATAACAAGTACAATAATTGGATAAGAGTGAAGATAATAGATAACTACATAATGAGATATTAAATGTTCATTTTACAAAGAAAAAGAAAAATTATATGCTTAAGCATCCAAACATAAGTTAAAATTGTAAAAGTTTAATCTTAATTGCAATGAGCAACATGATATACAAATGAACTTTAATCTTAATATTGGCCCGTCGGGCCAGCCAGGTCCGGCCCTCCATGGCCCGTCTAAAAAACGGACTTCCAAAACGGGTTGAATACGGGCTTTTGGGCTAAAACCCCCATCCCGGCCCGCTAAAAATACCTATTCGAACGAGTTGGCCCGTCGGGCCAAGCCCATTTTGTCATCCCTAATTTTTAGACTCCTAAATTTCTATCACTAATATGAGTAAACTATAATTGTATGATGGCAAGTTACTAAAGTAATTAACATGAACATAAAACTAATTGGGTTACAAAACCAATTCAGAAAATGATTAAATTGAAAACCAAAATGTTATTTTTAGATATTGGTTATGTATAAGTTCAGGTGTACGTAAGTGTATCTATAATTAAATTATTTTCGATCAATATATTTATTGTTGTGTTAATATGCATGAATTTACATATTAACCCACATGTTTATCACCAATATCATATAAGATAAATATAATCATAAATAAAACATTGCATAATATAAATTGAAAATAATAAGATAAAGAATTTAGAATTTCTTTACTAAAAATTAACAAAACCATTGAGTTTATTAAAACTATTATGTTGATAAGCACGTCAATTCCACATTTTTATTATAGTCTAATTAATATCACATGTAAGATCAATTTTAAAAAATGAACTAATTACTATTGCACATTATTTAAATATTGAATCTATTAACAAAATTTAACCAAAAATATTGGAAAAAATTAATATTTATTGATAATAACCAGAATTAACGAAAATGCTATGCAATAATTATTTATATCTATAAATAATAAGAATTTATAGAATGAGCTTATTGAAAATGAATTTACATAAAGGCATAGTCTCTTTTTACCTTATTTTACCACTTAAAATAACATTTATTTTATGAGTGTAACATATATGTATTATTAGTGTAAAGATTTATACACAATCATACATTATTTATCGTTCACTTGTATTATTTTTTCCAACTAAACATTTTCCCTTTTTCTTCCGCAAACTTCTTTCTTCATCTGAGGCTCAACTTCTTTACCCGTGCAACCGATCGGCGGGTTCTTCAATGATATTTCCTTACAACTTTTTTATCATCAAATCTTATAGCTTCTATTTTTTGTGTTTGATGAGTTAGAATAGTTACTTTCTGATAAATTTAAAATTTAACAATATTTTCCTTTACATTAAATTTTAATATTGTATTCTCTAGTACTATAAAATATTTGAACTCCACTAAAATGGACACTATTCAACACTTAAATAAGAAATATTACACCCTCTATTATATGAAAATATATGGTTCTCTCAACTAATTTTGAAGTTAGGTTTATTATTCATTAGTTTATGTTGCAATAAAACATTTGTTACTTTATGTTGTAAAAAAACATTTGTTAGTTTGTCATATCTTATTTTAAGTCTGATATATAAAATTAAAATTATTTATGTTACCTTCAAATGGTGACTATTTTAAGTTTGATATATAAAATACTAGATGAATTCTCACTATTCTAGAGGGTCTAGTATTAAATAAAGATAGTGAAACATGACATAATAAAATATCTAAAGGTCCTAATTTTAAATTACTTTCTAATAAAATAAATTTACAACCAAGTGATGTGCAAATCGGATTAGGTCGGACGTTTGGACTGGTCTAACCATCGATCGCCATTGATAACGCCCTCGGTTTGTACCAGTAATCGGATGGTCGTTCAAACCGCTTTGGACCGCACAGAATCCAGTTCAACCAGGTTAAACCGGGATAACACAGATTAACCAGAGTGAACAAACTACAGAGTTCACGTACAATCATGGAATTACAAGAAAAATACAATGATGCTAAGTACAAACTAGATTACACTTCGTTTTCCTTTTCTCACATATCTTCAATAGAACCAAACAAATTTAAAATATAATACAAGGAGAAAGAAAGTGTTGCTGATAAATATTATCTTGACTCTTGAATCTTCACCTTCAACCAACTATAATACTAGGAGCTTATTAATTATATATTATGTCATCTGGTCTGATCAAACAGTTTTACCAGTTAAATCGGTTAGACCCTATACGAGACATCTTCCGGTTTGATATCCGGTTCGGCTTTTACAACATTGCTTCTTGTCGTTACTTTATAATAAAAAAGATAAAACATTTCAAATTTTTCCTAATTTTAAATTACTTTCTAATAAATTTAAAATTTAACAATATTTTCGTTTACATTATATTTTAATATTGTACTCTCTAGTACTAGAAAAGATTTGAACTCCACTAAAATGGACACTATTCAACACTTAAATAAGAAATATTACACCCTCTATTATAGGAAAATATATGGTTCTCTCAACTAATTTTGTAGTTATGTTTATTATTCATTAGTTTATGTTGCAATAAAACATTTGTTACTTTATGTTGTAAAAAAACATTTGTTAGTTTGCTATGTCTTATATATCTTCTTATATATTAATGCAAGGGGCTAGCACAATTACTAAAATAGAATTCCATAAGCTTGACACTTAGCATTTAAAAGGGTATATTTGTAATAACATATTTTATTTGTTTAAAAAAAATTGTAAAACGGAATTATGGAATGACAAAACTAAAAATTTCAACCCTCTCACATTTGTTGCTTATAAGGGACATTTAAGTTTTTTGAGTAGAGTTTTTCTCTCTCCATCAAGTTGCATTTAATGCAAGAAATTTTTAAACATTTCCCTCTCCAACTTTCTCTTCTCTCCTAAACCTTTTTCTTTTACTTACTTATTTTTACATATTCTTCTATTCAATTTTTAGACTCCTAAATTTCTATGACTAATATGAATAAACTAATAATTGTATGATGGCAAGTTACTAAAGTAACTAACATGGACCTAAAACTAATTGGATTACAAAACCAATTCACAAAATGATTAAATTGAAAAAATAATTGAAAACCAAAATGTTATTTTTAGATATTGGTTATGTATAATAAGATCAGGTGTACATAAGCATTATATTCCAATATTATATTCTCTAGTACTAGAGAAGATTTGAACTCCAATGGGAACTATTCAACACTTAAATAAGTAATATTACACCCTCTATTATATGAAAATATATGGTATATGTGAACTAATTTTGTAGTTATGTTTATTATTCATTAGTTTATGTTGTAACAAAACATTTGTTACTTTATTTTGTAAAAAAAACATTTGTTAAATTCACCATGTCAATTTTAAGTCTTGGATATAAAATAAAAATTATTTATTTTTCCTTTAAATGGTGACTATTTTAAGCTTGAAATATAATGCTAAATGAATTCTCTTTATCACTAGAGGGTCTAGTATTAAATGAAGATAGTGAAACATGACAAAATAAAACATCTAAAGGTCCTAATTTTAAATTACTTTCTAATAAATTAAATATAAAAATTAACCAAATTTTCCTTTACATTATATTCCAATATTGTATCATCTAGTATTAGAGAATATTTGAACTGCATTATTCAACCCTTAAATGAGCAATATTACACCTTCTATCATGTGAAAATATATGGTACATTTTAACTAATTATGTAGTTAGATTTATTATTCACTAATGTTGCAACAAAACTTTTGTTACTTTATGTTCTTTTTTTTTTTTTTTTTTT
>NW_017718055.1:0-1021 GCF_001865875.1 Lupinus angustifolius
AGTGCTACCAGACCAGATGAAATTTCTAATAGCATTATCAAGCAACTTAAGCAAGGTAGCAGGCCATTTATACACATGGAAGCTATAAACAAGCATACTCTGTATGATGGATTTTACAATTTCCACCCTTCCCATTATACTAAGTGAAGCACCCTTCCAATTAGCTAATTTGCTAAGGATTCTGTCAGCTATAGCCTGAAGGTGCACTCTTCTTGGCTTACCATAGAAAATAGGCACACCAAGATAAGAGAAACGGATAGAGCCAGCAGAGAATCCAAGAGTAGAAGCAATTCTGGCAATTTTCCTAGCAGAGGTAGCAACAGAGAAAAAATTGCATTTAGGAAGATTTATAACTTGACCAGATATCTTAGAATAGTCCAGAACCAAATTTTTCAAATTCAGAAGCTGAGTGGAAGTAGCTTTGCAGAAGATGATAATGTCATCAGCATATAGAACATGAGAAGGGGTTTGAAGATTCCTTGGCCCAGAAATGGAGCTCAATTTGTTCATTGACACCAGGGAAGTGATGCCTCTACTAAGAACATCCTCAGCAATGCAAAAAAGAAGAGGAGACAAAGGATCACCTTGTCTAACACCTCTGCTGCAATTGAAAAAACCAACTTGAGAGCCATTTATGTTGATTGATAATTTAGCAGAATGGAGAATAGTATTTATCCAAGAGCAGAAGACTTGACTAAAGCCAAAAGCCTTAAGGGTGTCAAGAAGAAAAGTCCAATCAATTGTGTCAAAAGCTTTTTTGATGTCCAATTTGATAGCAAGATTACCACCAAAAACCTTATGAGGAAGAAGATTGATTGCTTCAGAAGCAAGGTAGATGCAGTCTTGGATTTTCCTACCTTTAATAAAACCTCTTTGTTGGGAGGAAATGATGATAGGGGTGATAGAAGCAAGCCTATCAGCAATGAGTTTAGTTATTATCTTGAATTGAAAATTAGCTAAGGCTATGGGTCTGAAATCTTCCACTTTGTCAGCACCCTTGAATTTAGGTATTAGAATAACA
>NW_017718056.1:0-6105 GCF_001865875.1 Lupinus angustifolius
ACAAAATCAGAGCAGGCAGTAGAGTTAGGCAAGAAGCTGCTGCTACACTCATGAGCCCCTGTGATGGCATTAAAATCACCAATTATGCACCAAGGACCAGGAAAGGAAAGAAAATTAGAAGCAGCCTGACTCCAAAGATCCCTTCTTCTAATGTAGGTGGTGTGAGCATAAACAACAGCAACATTGAATATCTTATTATCCAAGCAAAGGGAGAAACTGAAATGCTGATCAAAAGAGGCAAGAGCAACAGGGAACAAGTCCACACTACAAAGACCCCAAAGAGAGGGATAGAGATCACCTCTATTATTCACAGCAAAAAACTTAAGGTTGAGAGCAGCCCAGAAAGAATCTCTTAAAGCAGATTGAGAGATCATAGGTTCAGCAATGAAAACCAAAGAAGGTTTATGAGACAAACACATATTCTTTAGGGTGAGTCTTGTGTTTTTATTCCCAATTCCCCTACAATTCCAATAGATGAGCTTCATTTGGAAGAGTTGAGGTAGCCACCCCTTCGGGTATGGTACACCTTGTCAGCTTGACTTTTCTTTTTCAGTTTCCTTTTCTGAGATTTACTCACCACAGCTGTATACTCATCCTCAGCCTCAGAATTTTCATCATCTGCCCAAAGCTTGCCAACCAATCTGAGATCATTGGCTGCAACCTCATCAAAGTCTTCTGTGTCTTGCACAATCACATTATCACTATCCTCATGATCAATTGCCTCATCACCTTGAACCTGTGACTGAAGAGGAGATGCCAGAGGTTGCACCTCAGCAGAAGGGACCTCAACAGGAGGCATCTCAGTAGGGGGCTCCACAGGGGAAGATGGAGCTAGCCTCTCCCTGTTCCTAAGCATTGATTCATCTCTTTTATCAATCTCCAAATTAATGACTAAATCATTAACCTCATCCACCTTGTTGTGTTTCTCACCCTGAACCGTTTTCTTTGTTGCATTTCTAGCTTTGTCAGCCATGTTATGCTTCATATTTTTCCTACAATTCGATAGCAAATGACCAATTGCATGACAACCTTGGCAATAGTCAGGCAAGTTTTCATATTCCAGAGAGACGAAGAAGGCAAATCCTTCTCTTTCAACCAAGATTTGCTCAGGGAGCTTATCCTTAAGGTTGATCTCCACCATGACTTTTGCAAAATGACCAAAACTCCCAGATTGGGTAGCATCATCCAAGGATATAGGAGTTCCAACACCCCCTGCAATGGAGAAAATAATCTTTGGACTCCAATACTCTTGGGGGAGATTATGTATCCGAACCCAACACTGGGTATGAGAGAGCTTTTGAACACTGGGAATGAAATCCGGTGTCCAAAGGAAAAGCTTAAGAAAACCAGGCTTGAGATTCCAGGAACCAATCGAACAAACTAGCCTCATGTCTTCCACTGAGGAGAAGGCAAAGTCATAAAAACCTTTCCCTAGAGAAACCATGGACTATTTGCCAACCATACTCCAAAGAGTAGAAAGCTTTGTTTTTAGATCCAGGAATTTAATAGGAGTATCACCTTTAGAGAAAATCAACCTACCATGAAGATGAGTTTTACACCGTTGCAGCCCTGCTTGGTATTCATCTTCGGGTATTTTGATGGCAATGGCATCACCTTTCAAACAAGGTTGAGGTAGTTGAGAGAAAGATATATCGCACGTGCTTTTAAGAGCTTGAGCAAAGGTACGTTTAGCGGGGGGAGTACCCTGAGATGGTTTAGGAGCTTGTTTTGGTGCACTCTCCAACTCCAAGTCTTTCAAGAAGTCCCAGGGGATGAAGGAAGAGTGATTCATGGTGTATCAAAGGCAGAAAAACTTACCAAGAAGTTGGGAAAACTTTCCAAGAAGTTGGGACCGTGCCCTAGCACTGATTTTAAGTCTGATATATAAAATTAAAATTATTTATGTTTCCTTCTAATGGAGACTATTTTAAGTCTGTTATATATAATACTAAATGAATTCTCTCTATTACTAGAAGGTCTAGTATTAAATAAAGGTAGTGAAACATGACATGATAAAACATCTTAAATTACTTTCTAATAAATTAAATTTAAAATTAACAATTTTTTCCTTTACGTTGCATTCCAATATTTTATTCTCTAGTATTAGAGAAGATTTAAACTCCAATAAAATAGGCACTATTCAACTTTTAAATAAACAATGTTATACCTTCTATTATATGAGAATATATGGTACATTTTAAAAAAAAATTGAAATTAGGTTTATTGTTCATTAGTTTATGATGCAACAAGACAGTTGAACTATATGTTGTGAAAAAACATTTGTTAGTTTGTCATGTCTGATATTAAGTTTAATATATAAAATTAGAATTATTTATGTTTCCTTAAAATGGTGACTATTTTAAGTCTGATGTATATAATACTCAACGAATTCTCTCTACTTCTAGAAGGTCTAGTATTAAATGAAGATAGTGAAAATGACATAATAAAATATCTAAAGGTCCTGATTTTAAATTACTCTGTAATAAAATAAATTTAAAAATTAACAAAATTTTCCTTTACATTATATAGTACTAAAGAAGATTTGAAAAGGGCACTACTCAACCCTTAAATAGGCAACATTACATCCTCTATTATATGAAAATATATCGTACTTTCAACTAATTTTGTAGCTAGATTTATTATTCATTAGTTTATGTTACAACAAAACATTTATTACTTTATGTTGTAAAAAATACCATTTGAGTGGGAGTTACTCTTAATCCTTAAATAAATTGATTAACAAATTTAATTCTCTTTATCATGGATTATGGAAGAGCAATGGGCAGATAATGAATTTTACGTTAAGATTTCAAGCGGAGTTTAGTTTATAATGGTTTATGCCATCCATTTATCAGCATTTTATTGATTTTTTTCCGTTTCAGACTTTCAATAAAGGATAAGAAACGGTGAATTCAATTTTTCTTCTCAACCAAAACAAGTAATTGAATTATTTATCTCCTATTAGTTAATAGTCATTCAAGTAGTTGCTAGACATCATTCTAATTATGTAATTTAATTACTGTATCATTCAATAAAAGGAAGAGAAACTAAAGTCGTGTGAATTCATAGTAGTCAACTTTAAACCATTTAATGTGTTAATTTCAATTTGAATGTTAGTAATTTAAAATGGTATGTATTGACCAATTTTACCAATTGTTAAAGTTTAAGGAGAAATTAGGAAGAAAAAATAGTTTATGGTGTCTGATTCCAAAACACATAAAATTTATGAAGTTTTGTGAAATTTTTTGATAAAAATCTAAAGGTCATGATATTAAATTACTTTCTAATAAAATAAATTTAAAAATTAACAAAATTTACCTTTACATTATATTCCAATATTGTACTCTCTAATATATATTAGAGTAGATTTGAACTCCACTAAAATGGGCATTATTCAACCCTTAAATTGGCAATATTCAACGCTCTATTACATGAAAATATATGGTACTTTCAACTAATTTTGTAGTTAGGTTTATTATTCATTAGTTTATGTTGCAATAAAACATTTGTTACTTTATGTTGTAAAAAACATTTGTTAGTTTGTCATGTCTCATTTTGTTGTCAATAAAATGCAAAATATATTTTGTTTGAACATATTTTTAACATATTTATATATTTTGTAATGATTAAATATTCTTACTTCATTGTTTAATTAGGTATTTAAATAATGTTATTATTTTTAAATTTGGAGTATAAAATTATTAAATGATTTTAATATTATAATTTTTTATATTAAGGAGGAAAAGGAATCATATTCAATTAGAGCATGACCGAGAAATAACAACTTTGGAAGTAATCATAACCTAAAAAAGAAGAAAAAACTAAAGTGTTATTAGTGTTATTAAGAGGGAAAAAATTGGTTTGTTTTTTCCTGTAATCCAAAAAAGTATGCTATTCTTTACCTATAATCCAAAAAAGTGTGCTATTTTGTGTTCAACAGCTTTAATGCAAAGCTGCTTTCTGTTTGATCTCTCTGTCCCAGCCTTCAATATCTTAAACTTTGCAGAAGTCAGGTGTTAGGTTTCCATATCTCACCTATATCTCTATGCACTTGTCACTCACAACAACAACAAAAAAAAAAGCAAAGGCCACGTTTTACAACTCCCACAATATATCTATCTATCAAATATTAGAAGAAAAAGAAAAGAAAAAAAGCTGTTAAATATAACAATTGGTCAAGAAAGTGAAAATAAAATAAACCCTCCTCAAAATTATGAGAAAGTGACCCATCATAAGTCGCATGAAACCCTAGTCCACTAGGGCCTAAGCAATATAACCCTAATCTCATAATTGGAAACAAATTTCTATGCAATTTGGTCTCATATTTTTAACAAATATCATCTTTGTTTATATTTCCATTCACTAACAACCTCACGTTTACTAATACTTTCTTCAGTCATCTCCCGAATTAGGGATGGAGATCCAACTAATAAAAATTTAACTAACTAGTTATTCATTTTTTAACGTAGAATTATATAGTTTTGATTTCTGTGGCATAGATATATGTATGATCAAGATTAATTCTTGTGAGACACTCTAATAAAAATACATTATTTTCTTTAGAGTAAATTACACTGACACCCCCCTGAGTTTTAATGAAATTATATAAACCACCCCTCACTTTTCTAAACTTACACAAACCTCCCCTAGTTTTGTACTTTCATTACACTGATCACCCCTGTATAAGAAATAAGTGTAATCTTTTAAATAAAAAATGTGATAAATGCAATTAAGTTAAACAAAACATGATATATTGGGTAGACAAGTCTAAATAATATACAAATTAATGTATCTTTATTATTTTTTTGTTAGAAAATGTATCAACAATTATAAAGAAATATTGTTTAAATCACTCTTATAATATAGTGTAACGAACCAAAAATAATAAAGATATATTGATTTGTATATTATTTAGACTTGTCTATACAATATATCATGTTTTGTTTAACTTAATTGCATTTATCACATTTTTTGTGTAAAAAATTACACTTATTTATTATATAGGATTGATATGAAAGTATAAAACTAGGGGAGGTTTGTGTAAGTTTAGAAAAGTGAGGGGGGATTTTGTAATTTCACTAAAACTCAGGGGGTGTCAGTGTAATTTACTCTTTTCTTTAATAAAATATGAACTAATAAATAAATAAGATTCATGTGTAAAGCTACGTGAAATTAGCTAGGGTATCGTTTTAATATGGGTAGGCAAGTTCTAATACTTTCCTTGATCTATTATCGCTATCTAGACCATAATTTTGGTTCAATGACCATCTTTTCTAAATTAGACATAAAAGAGAGAGTTCTATATTTTGACCTTAAAAATTTAGTAGCAACTTCAAATTATTTGGGACTTCTCTGAATTGCATCATACATTTTCCTTGATGATCAAATGAGAATCGAGTTGCGACATTGTTCAAGAAAATAATAATTTGAAAATGGTGACTAGCGTTGAAATCAGTGACAGAGTCACACACAAGTCGGGGTGTGAAGACCTTGAAAATAATATTGTAGGTATTACCATTATAGTTAATATTTTTGCACTCTTGATTATATAAAATTGCACCAATGTTACTGATTTGTCATGATTTGGATATTTTTTGACAACTTAATCAACATTATTAAATTTGCATCAGTCATCGATCTGATAAAGTTATTACTCAATAATCGGATTAGGGGATTATAGTTGAACATGCTAAATTGATTTACATTAAAAGTTCTAAAAATTTTATAATACCAACTACATTATTTAACAATTTATAATTCAAATTTAAAAAATATTACCATCACACATGTAATACTCCGTTTTTGCAACTTAGAAATTAGGACTTCATTTAAAAATATGACGAAAATCTAAATTAAATTAAAGGGAAGCTGTTAGAAAATCAGAGTGAAATTAAAATTTATTTTCATTAACATGTTCAAGATACAGAAATATTCAATATTATCATTACCCAAAAACGAGGTATCACATTCAACCTGAAAACCATGATTTATATGATTATCTATTTGTTTAAGTATATAGCTTTACAAAATCATTAATCTTAATCTTAACATAATGATTATAAAAGACATCCTGTATGCAAAAAGGAACACTCTTAAGTATTTTTT
>NW_017718057.1:0-477 GCF_001865875.1 Lupinus angustifolius
AGCGAGACCTCTCTCGCCCAAGCGAGACCTCTCTCGCCCAAGCGAGAGGGTTCTAGAAACTCATTAAAATTCTGGAATTTTTTTTTCGCCCAATCGAGTTTTTGCTCGCCCGGGCTGACTTTTGCTTGCTCGGGCTCGCCCAGGCGAAAATCCTGGAAATTTTGTTTTTCGCCCAATCGAGTTTTTGCTCGCCCGGGCGACGCCTCGTTCGCCCAGGCGAAAATCCTGGAATTTTTTTTTTCGCCCGGCAACGCCTCGTTCGCCCAGGCGAAAATCCTGAATTTTTTTTTTCGCCCAATCGGGTTTTTGCTCGCCCGGGCGGACTTTCGGTCGCCCTTGCTCGCCCCGGCGACTTCTGGTTCGCCCAAACTACTGGGATTTGGACATAATGCTAATTTTTGCCATTTTCAACAACCAAGACACATTCAAACATGGTTTTTCAACCACCTGCACTCAGAAAATTTTCCAACAACATTC
>NW_017718058.1:0-410 GCF_001865875.1 Lupinus angustifolius
CATTTCCTAAAGGTTCCTTTGATTTTATCATCATCCCCCTTGGCTAAAACAACAAAATATATGTAGTAAAACATTATAACAACTCCATGAACACAAGTTGTTCATGGTTTCAACAAAATATTTTCATAAGTTCAAGAACATCACCATTTTCGGTTTTGAGGAGAAAATGAGTTAGAAAGCGTTTTAGAAAATTTCAACGGTTGAATATGTTCTTGACATACTCATGAACAACATACTTAAATCTCATCAACATCCATTGGTTGGATGTTGAGAGATCAAGGATTGAAGATGGAAGAAGAAATGAGAAAATGAGAGAAAAGATGAAGATAGATTTACCTTCTCTTAGAAAATGCTAAAGTGAGTGAGTGAAGTGTGGAGTGTGAGGGTTTAAGGAGAGAGGGAAATCAGAT
>NW_017718059.1:0-34222 GCF_001865875.1 Lupinus angustifolius
TGATAACCATTCCCGAGTATTATCGGCCAATACTCGATCGGGTATTATAAATCATCCGATCCTAATATCCGATTAGAATTTCGGATTTCGGCATTCCGAGTGAAAAATATTTAGAAAATAGGTATGAGTGTATTCAGGGTCTATATTGACTCAAAATTAAATTACGAATCTAACGGCGCGATCGGAATTCGATTCCGAGTTACGGAACTCAAAAAGACACGTTTTGAGCCGTACTGGGCGGATTCGGCCCCGACAGTGGTCCAGAACCGACTGTCTCCAAAATTTACCACAAAATCGGAAATAAAATTTCAAGAATAAAACTCAACTAGAGTTTCGTCTAATTCCTTACCGATAATTCCCAGAAATTCATTTTCGAATATATATTTAATGAAAATATTAGTAAAATCTTATAATTCAAAATCTTAAAATTCGCAGTGTTACACTAATAAAAGACCAAGCTTGAAACACTTGTACATTTGGGGTTGTCCAGCTGAGGTGTGGCCTTATAGACCGCATGAAAGAAAACTGGACTCTAGAACTGTTAGTTGTTATTTTATTGGCTATGCTGAACACTCTCGGGGGCTATAAATTTTATGATCCCACTTCAAGACTCTTTTTTTAGACGGGAAATTCAAGATTTCTTAAGGAAGTTGATTTTGGGAAGGAAGAGATCATAAGGAATGCTGTCTTTGAGGAAGAACATGTCACTGATAGTGAACAAGTTCTTGTGCCTATTACCATTCAAGGAATACATTCGGTAATATAAGATAATGTTCAGAATATTGTCCCTAACAATATTTCAGAACAAGACAACAATGAGGTTCTCCCTCAAGTACCTATAGAACAAATTCAACAATCTCAAGAAGTAGAAATGCCATTAAGGAGATCCACTAGAGAGCAGAGAAGTGCAATTCCTGATGATTATATTGTATTTCTTCAGGAACATCAGTATGGCATTGGGTTAACAGAAGATGATCCATTGAACTTTTGTCAAGTCATGAAAAGTTCTAACTCTCAAAAGTGGATTGATGCCATTAAGGATGAGATGAAGTCTATGCATGATAATGACGTTTGGGATCTTATCGAATTACCTGAAGGTGCGAAACCTATTGATTGCAAATGGATATTTAAAACCAAGAGGGATTCGAAGGGTAATATTGACAGATATAAAGCTCGTCTAGTACTTCACTCATAAAGAAGGCATTGATTATAAAGAAACTTTCTCTCCAATATCTTTGAATGATTCTTATAGAATAACATTGGCACTAGTAGCTCATTTTGATTTCGAGCTACATCAGATGGATGTTAAGACTGTGTTTCTTAATGGTGACATTAAGGAAACGATCTATATGGTGCAACCAGAAAACTTTGTGTCAGTTGGCTCAAAGTCTATGGTATGCAAATTAAAGAAATCCATCTAGGGGCTTAAACAAGCTTCTCGTCAATGGAATCACAAATTTCATCAAGTTATTACCTCGTATTGTTTTGAGGCAAATAAAGTTGAAGATTGTGTATACCATAAGTTTAGTGGGAATAGATTTATCTTCCTGGTATTATATGTCGATTATATACTACTTGCTAGCAGTGATATGGGACTATTGCATGAGACCAAGAGATTTTTAACGAAGTATTTTGAAATGAAAGATCTTGGGGAAGCTTCTTTTGTATTAGGTATTCGGATACTGAGAGATCGCTCTCAAGGTATCCTAAGGTTATCACAAGAAAGCTATATAGATAAAGTCCTAGATAGATTTGACATGAAAGACAGTAAACCGAAGGATATCCCTATAACTAAGGGAGACAAGTTTAGTCTCGAACAGTGCCCCAACAATGTCTTTGAAAGATACGAGATGCAAAAGATTCCTTATGCATCTGCAGTAGGAAGTCTAATGTATGCTCAAGTTTACACACATCCCGACATAGCATTTGTTGTGGGAGTTTTGGGCAGATATTTGAGTAATCTTGGAATGCATCGTTGGAAAGCAGTCAAACGTGTTATACATTACTTGAAGAGAACAAAGGAGTACATGCTCACTTATCGGAGGTCAGAGAATTTAGAGATCATTGGGTACTTTGACTTTGATTTTACTAGATGTCTAGACAATAGATACCCCACCTCTGGATATGTGTTTGTATTGACTAGAGGTGCTATCTCTTGGAAGTCTACGAAACAGACGCTTATAGCTCCTTCAACCATGGCTGTGGAGTTCATGGCTTGTTTTGAAACATCAGACCATGACATATGGTTGCAGAATTTTGTCATTGGCTTACATGTGGTCGATGATATTGAAAGACCATTGAGGATTTATTGCGACAACAAGTACACGGTTCTTTACTCTAACAACAATAGGAGTTCTACAAAATCAAAATTCATTGACAAAATTTTTTTGGTTGTTAAAGAAATTGTTCAAAACAGACAAGTTTCCATAGAACATATAGGGATAAATTTTATGCTAGTTGATCCATTGACTAAGAGTTTGGTACCTAAAGTCTTTCACGAGCATGTTGCTCATATGGGTGTTGTTCCTTAGGGTACCTTAGTTCAGTGGGAGTCTATATGTTTTATGTTTTGCTTTGGATTTTATATACAGTTTTTAAGCATAATAAAGTTGATGGGTTTATTGTTTCATTTTGAAGTTGTGCATTGTAACAATTGTGTTGCAATTAAAGACTTTGGATTGATCTCACTAAAGAATAAAGAAGAACCAGTGTGAAATAGACATGTTTGATATCACATTGTATGAAATTTGCATGTCACTCATCCATATTTGATCTATGTCATTAAGTATGTTAATATGGTGATCATCGTGGACGAGTCACACTTAAATGTGATGAAAGTTGTGGTGGTTCCGTAGTTGATATATAAAATGGACCAGATTGTATTAAGGAGAAGTCTAACTGTAAATAGTATACATATGCATGCCTAAAGAACCTGTGATATAATTGTTTCAGGAAGATATGAAGCCCAAGTGGGAGATTGTTAGAAATTTATAATTTCTAATTAAGGTGAACATCATATATTTGATACAATGATATCAGCTATTTATTTTCGGGGTTACATTATAGGTGATCTAATTAGTGGCACCCCTTAGATTTCTAAAAGCTGATAACGGATATGGACTTAATGGGTGGATACCCATCAGGTTAACTCATAGGGGATAATGGGAACCCTATAAGTTAACGCATAAGGAAGGTTATGGTCGCCAATGCACCAAATAAAATTCAGTTTTCTCCTCTCCCCATTAGAGTGAAAATGCAAGTCCCAAGAGGAATCAGAGATTTGGTTGATGAAGGTCATCATACCACAAAACCTCTTTCGGAAACGTAGATCAATGGAGCACATCCAGGAACATGGATTCATGTATGACACTGCACCCTTTGTTTCATATATGTGTGTGAGAATCATGAGATTCAAGATCCTAGGATTGGTATTTCATCAATCATAAGGAATTCTCAATAGAATTACCTTTTGCATTGAAAATTAGATAAAACAATGGTTCTATTCACTCACAATTTCTAGTTGAAGGGAGTCATTGGCATTCGACTTCCCTTTGACATATGCACCAAAACACCTACAATAATAGATTTATCACTGTCATATTCACTTATGCACCATACTATAGGTAGACATACATAAATTAAAGTATTTCCATAGTACCTTTCGTTATACTTATCAATGTCACTTATTTTTCATCAATCAATAGTTAGGATTCAGATCATGAATTGGAAACATTGGGTAGAAACTTACCTAATCAAAATTGAAAATATGTTAGAAAATGTATACTACAGTAAGATTAAGAATAAACCTACTATAATTACTACCAGCTTTTCGACGGTTGATTCTAGTATGTGTTAAGAGAATGGTCATAGGTTCACTAATTGGTTGGGTATTGTAGTAGTTCATAAATTTCATGACATATGATTGACAAAGAGTACAATTAATGACAACACCGTTGATGATAAACGGGAAACAAAAGGACAAACTATATAAATGTCAGCTTCAAAACATAAATGCTATATTAGGAAAACTTTACCTAAAATCTTTGAGACTAAAGACAACTTTTTTTAATTTAGTTTCTGTTTGGGTGAAGATGGAGTTGTATTCAACAGTTTCAATGATGTTTAACTCAAACAAAAGAAATCAATTTTATGAAAGAAGCATAACATAGAACAAAATTTAAGTAAATAGGATAATATATAATGATTTTGACTTAACCTATTAATAAATCAGATTGAATGTTGCCATCTAAAATGTCGCTAATTTTTTTGAAATTGTATTCAAAATCATGGATATCAGGAAAGTCATGATGTTTTACAAATGTACCAACAGTGAACTGTATTCGGTAAAGGTGGTCACATGCTTTAAATTACAGATAGTTGTGCATGACATTGAAATTGTGCATCACATATGTGCGATGTTCCACTAAATGTTCTCTCCATTCATTAAATTCATCATTTCTAACAGGGACTTGTATTTTGTCCCCTAAATTTAAAAGATAAGAGAATTTTTATAATAACAATTTCATTACTGTCATTCTCAAAGTAAGACATACCATTACCTTAGAATCCATCAAGATCATTTCTAAATAACCAGATTTCAGAGGAATTTGAATATACCAAATTTCGATGATTCTTATTGTAATTTTTAAAAGGTGTTTGGAGTTATTCAAGTCATTTATCATGTTGAATGACCGTGAAATAGACATTATATTGATATATAAATAAAATCCTCTGAACGATAGGAGATAAACATTTTTTAATACAACCACATACAGAGATAAGATAACAACAAAATAGAAAAAATAATGAAGGGAGATGAAACTAAAATTGTTTAATAATGAAATGAGGTGATATAAAAATTTCTTAAGGCACAAATATAGGCAACAATATAATATAATTGACAATGTATAAGGAAAAAGTAATGCTAACTTTTATGTAACAAACATTAAACAACAATGAAATACTTGAAAAAAAGTATTTCTTTAGGTACTATGTCAAAGCCGTTTTTATAGAGGTAACATAATCAGTCTATCTCCACAGACATGTAAAGACCTTATTTATATAGAGCTCATCGATGCTAAAAGTGTAGAAAGTTAAAATGTAGGAAAATATGGAGAGAGAAAAACTATTGCAAATGATATGTATTAACAAAGCTAAAAATGTAGAAAAATATTTTAATATATATCATTTTAAACCATAATAAAATACTAAATAACATAGCTCATGCGAAGAGCTTAGCTAAACAACAAATATGCGAAAATGAAATAAAAAGCAACCACTAAACAGATGGTTATGAAGGATATAACCAACAAAGGTAAACTCCATTTTTTGAGATGCAAAGAACTTAGATAAGAGAAAAGAGTAGTGTGAGAGAGAACCTTTGAGAGTTGAGAGAATAGAAGTATAAGAAATAAGATTTGTTTTTGGAATGAAAGTGAAATAGAAGAGTTGAGAGAAATGTGAGAGAAAGATGAGAAGTGGAGAGGTTAACGTGTGAGACAATTCACCTTCCATGGACAAAATTACACTTTTATCCATTTTAACATGTTTAAAATGAGCACCCTTTTTAGTAATATTACTTTACCATATTTTTATTGAAAAAGGAAACAAGAAGTTAAAAAGGAAGCGAAAAGTTAAAAGGAAACAAAAAGTTAAATATTATCGAATGTCAGATTTAACCCTACCAAATGCTTAAACCAAAGGAATGTACTCAAAGCCCATTAACATAATATTGGTTCTATAATAAATGAGTAAAAAGTAAGATGATATTTTATTTAAAAAAATATAATACAATTACAAAAATACCCCTAACCAATTAAGGAAGATAGTTAAGGGGAATGTCTAGTTCAGTAAATGGGTCATAACTTAATTATTGGTTTTTTCATAAAGGAAAAAGTTGTACAATGACATATTTACCTTTTAAAAAACCAATTGTCAACCATAGAAGATAGCCAAGTGTCAACCATAGAAGATAGCCAAGTGTCAACCATAGAAATTAGATTACATATATCAAAAAATTTATACATTCAGTTGATTAGAATTCTAAGGTTGCAATATATCAATTACTATTCTAATATTATGAAATTATATTATTAAATGGTTAACTTTCTAATGTTATAATACATGAACTTCTAATGTTATAATGTTAATGGCCTAAAAAATGTTACCTTCATCATAAAGGTTAAACTACAATATAGAATAGTAAACTCGAGTAAAGTTAAAAAGACTGATTTTTAAGGAGTCACCTCATTATGTAAAGGCCTTATTTTATTAAGGAGTTTGATTCTACTACAAGACTCAATGACAAAGTACTTTTTGTAATGATCAAGTACTTTTGATAATAACTAAATAAACCACAAAATAACATTATAGTAATAGTTGGCACATAATGTAAACAAATATGAAAGCTTATTATAAAAATAAATGTAACGGCTTATTTTACAAAGGGGGGTTATTAGGTAAACAACCTCATAATTAAGGATGGCAACGGGCATGGGCGGGCACGGGTAGTAGCTACCCCTACCCGCTTCAAAATAGAAGAGTAATATTCATACCTGTCAGTACCCGTACGAGTATTTGCGAGTATTTCTGGGTACCCGTAGGTGCAACGGGTACTCGCGGGTTTTCTCTATTATAAATAATTTTTTAAATTTTTACTTCTATTATGTTTCAAATAAGATGAAACTTAATTATTTTTGTACCTTTTGATTGAACATTTGGCAAAAATGCTAAATTTATTGGTGGTTTCCATTTGTGTGATTTTTTGTTCTCATTTTTTAACAAAAAAAATATATTTTCTTTGTAAAACATGTGTGTTTCTACACATGTAATAATATTTGTAGGGTGTTTCACCACCAAACTCAATAAAATATGTAAACAAAGTAAAAGGAAAAAATATACATAGTGTAACAAATGTTAGAATAATATATTTTTTATTTTAATTAAATATAATATATTAATCATATAAATAACGGGTACCGCCCGTATGCACTACGGGTATTTTTAGAAACCCGTTTATAATACACACGGGTACCCGTTTGTGACCCGTACCCGTGCCCGTACAGGTTTTACCTGCGGGTACCCACGGGTACGGGTTTTTTGCCATCCCTACTCATAATGTAAAGACCTCATTTTATTAATAAGTTTGACTCTATGCTAAAATTATTAAATGATCAATTTAGTTGATACGGAAAAATAACACAATAGATGTAAAAAAAGAGCAGTCATTTTGAATGACTCAATGTTATTAAGAACATATATAAAAAAGAGGAAAGTTGGAAACTTTGCCTCACAAACAATATAGCATCATAATTAAGAGGATGGTGAGTAAGTGTAAAAAACTTACTCCTGGAATAAGTGTAAAAACTTACTTTTGGAGTAAGTGTAAAAACTTCCTTTTAGACTAAGTGGATCTCCACTCCATAATTAGTGCCCTCAATTCCTTAATTATAGGAAATGAAATATTTAGGAATTGTCAACTTTTCTTTTAATTAATATTAAAAAATATTATTTTTATGAAATAAATTAAATTTCAAGATATCTCTTTATTAATTATAATACCATAGTTCACTCTATTAATAATAAGACTGGTTTTCTGATATTAAAGTTTTTAAAAATAATTAAATGAGAATGTTTTAAAATCTATTTAAATAAATTGTATTAAAAATTGTTATTTTTAAGAAATAAATTCATTGTCTATCATTTTTATGTCAGACATAATAACAAAAGATTTTATTATTAATTGTAATATGATAACACATTCTTTAAATTAATAATAATTAGTATGTTAGTATTTGTTGTGGGTGATAATCAAACATTAAATCTCCTTCACTCCACCCCTACCAATCAAACCACATTGTAACTCATTTTTTATTATTTTAAGTTTGCTATGAGTGAGGCTCAAACCCACAAATTCATTAACCCCATTCCTTAAACTATTTCACATTAACCATCATATCATCTTATGACTCTCAAACATCATTATTATTGCTCCAAATTCCTTATTTCGTTATTAATGCCCCAAATTCTTTAATTCCAAGAACATAAGAGAACTATCTACATTTCTTCTAATTAGTTTTAAAAATTGTTATTTTTATGAAATAAATTCATTGTATATCATTTTTCTGTGAAGAAAAATTCCAACAGATTTTCATATTAATTATAATATCATCTTATTCTTTCTATTAGTAATAAGATTGATTTTCTACCATTTATGTTTTAAAAATGATTAAATGATATTAATTGATAACGTTTTAAGATCTATTTAAATGTGTAATTACAACATATTCCATTTAATGTATTTAAAATATTTTCCAAAATTTCATAACAAATTTAATACATAATTTTAAAGTGGAAACTAAATCATAATTAATGCATGTTTATAACGAATGATTTACGTTATATTACATTATAATAACTATTCTTTCTCATATGTTTTGATTTATGTTGGTAATTACTTTCCGTTTTGTAACTGATTCGCAAATTTATATTCTATTTATGTAACTTATACAAAATATTCAAACCATTCTATTTCTTCATGAGTTTTGAATCATATTTTATATTATTTATAATGTTCAAACAAAATAAAATATAAATGAAATTAATTATTATTGCACAAATTTATTAGTTTTAATTCTAAAAATTTATGTACATAATTAGCATTGTCTGGAATTTAGAAATCATAAATAATTTAAACAAAATATAAATCAAATCAATTGATTATCACAATCAAAATTTATTAGTGATAATTCTACAAATTTATGTCTATAATGATGATTGCTTAAAATTTGGAAATCATAAATAAAATAAAAAATATATAAATCAAATAAAAATGAAGACATTATTCTTATAAGAATGCTAAAAATCGAGAAACATAGAATAAAGACATTATATTGTATTGTTGACAACCCAAAGAATACAAATTTCTAAGCAAATAATTAAATAAGGTAATGAGATTTAAGTAAAATTTCCAAGATCACAAATATTGAGTTAAAATGAGTGTATTAAACAACCTATATATTAAAAGTCATCAAATAGAGAAAATAAAATACAAAACTCATAACTGAGTGAATAACTAATGATGAAGCAAAAAATGAAGGTACCAATCAATAACTAAACATAATCTTTATCTTATTTTAGAGGATGATACACTCTAGGTGTTTCTAAAACAGGCAAAACAAAAAATTAAAATAATGATTCTTTGAATAAAAAAATGTATAAATAAGATAAGAGACGTAGATAGAGAAAATTAACTTGCACAAACGTTTCATGGGAGAACGAAACTATAAATAAAGAGAGAAAATGATAACAATAAGATAAGACGAGGAGATAAATATATTATTAACAAAAATAAATAAACAAATAAATGTAATATTGTAAGTGAATGTATAATATAATGGAGATTGGGTACATACCATATGTTTTGAAGGTTTGTTCTTCCTTGAGGAAGATACCTTTGCTTATCATATGCTAAAGGAGAAAATTGCTGGAAGAATATATCTACAAAATAATAAAATTAGTGAGAAAACGTCTATAAAATAATGAAATCAATGAAAAATTATACAAAAAATCAATGATAAGATAAGAACAGGTCTACAAAATAAACCAAAAAATCAATGAAAAATATACTAAAGATTATATCTACAAAATAAATAAAAAATGCATTTTAAAGAGGATGATTGAAAGAGAAAGAAAAAAGACGATAATGAAGAGACATAATGAAATGAAACTGGAGAAAAAGAAGATTGTTGAGAGAAAAAAAATGTTGGAAGAGAAAGAAAGGTAATAGACCTTAATAACAATTCAAATGCATTTTAAGATGTAGCCATAAAAAATGCAATAATTATTTATTAAAAGTGGTTTTGAAAGCTATCTTTACATTTTGAAAGGGTAAATAATGGAGGAGAAACTCTATTTTGAAAACTTTCTCAACATTTTCATTTTGTTTGTTCAATGAGGTATAGTAATCTTTTTTTGGATATTATCAATGATATCTTCTTATCCTTTTGAGTTATAAACTAATTCTTTTCGGAATTTGGGGCTGCCCCTCCCAATATGTGTCGCTCAAAAAAATCGAATCATTGAACGTTTTATCATTCCGAGATCTAATCGAACCTTATATCACCAAACTAATATATTGTTGATTTATAGTGACTTTTTATTATCTTTGAGCCAATTAGGAAGAAAAGGTAAAAGAAAATAACAACTTCATACCAAGTAACAGAAAAAGTTAGTGAATAGACAAGTGTCAATTGTTAATAAGGTACCTTTACCAACTACGCATATGATAATCTGGATGGGGATCATATATTCTCATTCATGTTCCATTTGGTGTACCAAGTCAATGAGAAAACTCTATTTATTTAAAAGGAAAATTTATAAAATCAAAAATTAATATTTTAATATTATTTCATGAACTTTGATTGATGCGAGATATGAAGACAGAGAAATTATGGAACAAGTTATCGTTGTCAATAGTCAATGTAATCTACTTAAGTTTTGTCTTATTAAATAACCTCTCTCATGGATTAGAAACATGGAAGTGTATCATTTTATTTTCTGTCATATTTAAGTGTTTATTATTTCATGCTAGCCTTTAACATGTACCATCCCATTTAGGGAGGGCAACAAGGAGGAATAAGCATGGGTAATGCTTTTCTATACTATACTCATATTATTTGTGGTTACCAGTATGATTAGCGAGTATGCGTGGATGTCGAACGAATTTTTAAATTTGAATATATATTAAATTTTTTATAATAATCAATATATACCGACAATGCAGTGCTCTAGAGATGTAAGACCCCTATAAATTCCCAAGACGATCATAAAGTTAAAAGTTCGATTCCTGAGAGTGACATTTATTGCGATGAACATTCACACACCCTAAAATGGATTAGTTCCTCACAAAAAAGTGATTAGGAACTCTTAGTAGTAGCAAAAAATAATAATCAACAAATATAAAATAATTATTATTTGAATAATAAATTTTATATACATATTAAAAATATCATTATATTTTAATTACTAAAATTCGTTATAAAATTATAATAGTATAGACAATATATCTATATCTATACTATTAATCTATCTATACTATTAATAAAGGGAAAACACAAAATAACCACCCATCATGGTGTAATTTGTGTTTTCCTATTTTGCCCTCAATATCTTTTTATTTCTACCAAAAAACCATATAATATTATTTTCTTATTTTATCCTTATTATATTCTTATTTTAAAAGTGTATTTAAAAAATAACCAATTGAATAAATTCAACCGTAAATTTAGCGCAAAAAATTATATTTGAATTTATAATATACAAACTATACATTACAAGCGATAGAAAAGCGGGTTGACAGACACAATAGTGTATGTCAACACACTAGTAATTATAAAATAAAAAATATAATATATATGAAATATTTAATTAAAGAATATGCGAGTACCCTATAGAATAATAGAACCATCATCATAATACACAATTCCACTCATAAGTTGGTACCTATTATGGTCACCCACCCGAGAGAAACTTTTATATTCCTAGTTGTCTCAGTGTTTATACTAATCTATATATATTTTTTATTTTCATTAGTGAAAAAAAAGTAAAAGATAAATTTAGTAATATATGAATTTTAAATTTTCTGAACAATGAAAAGATAGACATTTTATGACAGATTATATGCTTTGCTTTCCATTAATTCCATAAGAGAACTCGTAACATATTCAAATTATTACTGAAGAGTGTAGTGTGTATTAGTCTAAAATATGTACACTGTTATCAGTGTTGCACATCCAACACTGAAATAAGAAAAAAAAGCATAATAATATATTTTGGGGCATTCCGAGAATTGAACTCGGGACCTCTCGCACCCTAAGCGAGAATCATACCACTAGACCAAATGCCCATGTTGTGTTAAAAGTTAAATACTACACTTACATTAACTCTCATTTGATACAGTGACCCTAAACTCCTAAACCTCTTTCATTGAACTGAAGTGTGTGCAAGTAACCCCTTGAATTGAATCATATCAATAACAATAACAATGGCAAGAGTGGCTCTTCTCCGATTGCTGCGGTCACAGAGCATTCACCACTTCTCTCCTAACACTCCTTCAGGTTCTTCTTCTTCTTCATATCTCTATTCACTTGTGTCTCTGTTTATTCTATTCTTACTTCTTCTTCGTCTACGACTTTCATTTCCTTAAAAGTTTCAAACTTTATTTGATTTCTCATTGGATTCATCATTTCTATGACATTCCTGTAACTGGGTATTATTTATTATGCACTGTCATCTAGTGAAACCATTGATTTTAAAATCCAACATTTGATTCCTTTTGGCACTGAAAAAAGAAAAAAAGAAAGTTCTTTTCAGCCAATTAGTTATGTGGGATTTATTGTTGAACTGTGGAGTTTCAGTTTTTAACGAGACTAATGTTTTAAATGAAACCCAACCATACAAACATATAAAATTCTCAAGTTACTTTTTACCCTAAAAATAATTAACAATTAACCAAACAATCACTTAGATTCATAGGTATAAGAAGGTTGTGCTATAAGAAGGAAATATCAAGCTTATGATTATGGTACATGGTAATGGGTTTAGCAGTGTATTGGTGACTTTGGATTATAATGAAACTGAAAGGAATGATAATAGAGGTTATGGCAATAGTAGAGGCAGCATAAGTGATGCGGCGACGGCATCGGAGAATGTCCTAGTCAATTGTAGAAGTTTGATGGAGGCTAGCTGAATTATAATTTTTTTTAGTCAGAAGACACCTACTATTACCCTTGGGTTTGGATAAGTTTCTCATATTTTGTGCCAATTTGTTCTCAAATTCTATTTGAGTTATTGCCCAAATGTTGGAATGTAGATTATAATCGTTACTATCAACAATTTCACGCCAAGTGATAACCTTAGTTGGATTGATGTCAAGTTTTTAGTCGATGATTCCTGTTGATGAAAGTGTTAGTAGTCTTCTCTGAATTCAGAAACTGATGAGGTTTCATCTATTTATCTTTAGCTTATCTCCTATGTATTGCCAGCCCCACCTAATGGGATAAATGTTTGGTTGTTCACTTGTTATCTCCTATGTATTACTACACGAGGGAGAAATTTCTTCATTCTCATTACATCTACAACAAAAACAAAATATGCCTTGTTTTATTGTTTGTAAATTTGTTTTCTACATTTGTCGTTTTGAGGTATGAAAGAAGTGTTCTGCTGGATTATAGTACAATAAAAACTAAGCCTTTATCCCACTAGGTGGGATCGGCTACAACGCTACATAGATCGAATAACACCAAAATGCAGGATTATAGTACCTTTTGACAAAAAATAGTGTTTCATTTGACCTGTAATATAGTTATTTGGAAAGAAAATGAATGACACAAATAGGATTTGGTTTTCAACAATATCTATTGTTTTGACATAAAAACACTTTTATTAGAAAGAAGTGAGGGTAAGTACAACTAATATCAGGGTATGAAATCTTCCAAAGCATAAAGAGTAAAATACATCAAGAGGAAATAAAGTTAAAATGCAGCAATTCTTCCCAATTGCTATAACAGTCCAATATGGTAACTCCCTTGAAACAATTATTATGAGAGCACCATAGAGAAACTAAAAACAGAGCCCATCCAAAGTAAACTTTTTTGGTACTACCAAGGATATCCCCACATTTTTAGGTAAGGAACTAATCCCTTTCGGGGTTTGTGGCTGCCCCTCCCAACAAGTGAGCTCCTAGGAATCGAACTCTCGTTCTTAGGGATCCAGTGGGCCTTACACCATTTAACCAATGCCTTGTTGGTCATCCAAAGTAAATTGAAGGGAAGAGAAACACTCCGAAAATTATGAGCATTATCCTCTAACCGAATGCACCAAAGGACTTCATACACTGCACACTGCCACAAATTTGACCTTGGTTTTGTCAAGACAAAATAAAAAGTGTTTGGAATTTAGAGGACAAACCCATACATAGCTCAACAAGGACACCAATCAATATTGATTTGATGACAATAAAAAAGATGTATCACTCTGCTGTACTCAATTAATATTCATTTTTATTTAAAAAAATTATAATTTGATCCATAACTGTAAAAATGAGAAACCGAAGGAGAGAAAGAGAAAGAGAAAGAGAAAGAATTGTAACTGAACATGTTTTGATTGTTATTCTAAATTGATTAATTTGAATGATCTATTCATCTTCTATTTATAGAAGCAGTTACAAAGCATGTGGCAGTTACTTAACTGTAACTGCCATTCTTCTAGAAGCATCTATCCTAACAGACTAGACAACTTAGTTATAAAGCCAATAAGGCAAACCGCATATACAAGGAACAATTGGTTACTGTATTGAAACTAATACAAACAATTAATCTTCTAATATTCCCCCCTGAAGCTAAGGGTGAGTTGATGACTTGTCAATCACTTGAAGAAGCTTCCTTAGTGATAGAAATCTTAAATTAGATAAAGGTTTAGTAAGTGCATCAACTGTCTGAAATTCAGATGGTATATGCTTGACTCGAAGAAGCTTTGATTTGATTCTATCTTTTACAAAGAATAGGTCCAACTCAATGTGTTTACTTCTGTGAAGCACAGGATTGTGGGTCATGGCCACAGTGCTGAGGTTGTCACACAGAACCAGTGGAGATTGATAGGCAAAGTGAAGTTCTAAGAGGAGAGATTCAATCCAGATAATTTCTTGAGAAGCTAGAGCTAGACTTCGATATTCTGCTTCAGTACTATATCTTGAGACAATATGTTATTTCTTGGACCACCAAGTGACAATGTTTAGGCCAACAAAGAGACAAGTACCAAAGGCAGATTTTCTGTCATCAGGGTCTGATGCCCAATCTGCATCACAGAAGGCAGTGATGGGTAGAGGAGTAGTGGTGCTAGCAGGTCTAAGTTGAATGCCCATAGTGAGAAACCCTTGTAAGTACCTTAGGATTCTTTTAACAGCAACCCAATGGGAATCTAAGGGATTAGACATGTATTGACATACTTTGTTGACACTGAATGCAAGGTCAGGTCTTGTAATTGTTGCATACTAGAGAGCATCTACTATGAATCTGTACAATGTTGGATTTCCGAAACTAGAGGATCCTGTTTTGGTCAGTTTGCATGAAGTGGACATAGGAGTAGGAGATGGTTTTGCTGAGTCCATGTTGGCTTTTTTAAGAAGATCTTTGACATACTTGGTTTGTGATAGAAAAAGAGACCCATTGGACAAGTGTTGAACTTCAATTCCCAAAAAATAATTCAAAGGACCTAGCCTTTTTAGTGCAAAAGTAGTGTTGAGTTTGTCTATAATCTGATTAATGCGAGGAATGGAGGATCCAGTAACAATAATATCATCTACATAGACTAACACATAGAGTTTGTAAGTAGATGAGGTGTGAATAAATAAAGAATTATCACACTTACTGATTTGAAAACCAAATTGAAGTAGAGTGCCCTTAAGTCTTTCAAACCATTGCCTAGGAGCCTGCCTGAGGCCATAGAGTGCTTTGTGAAGTATGCAAACTTGAGTTTTATCACCACTAATGAAACCAACATGCTGCACCATATAAACCTCTTCATTGAGAAGGCCATTGAGAAATGCATTATTTATATCTAACTGTTCCATAGGCCATTTGGATGTTACTGCTAGAGTGAGGGGTATCCTTATAGTAATAGGTTTTACAACTGTCTATACTATTAATAAAGGGAAAACACAAAATAACCACCCATCATGGTGTAATTTGTGTTTTCCTATTTTGCCCTCAATATCTTTTTATTTCTACCAAAAAACCATATAATATTATTTTCTTATTTTATCCTTATTATATTCTTATTTTAAAAGTGTATTTAAAAAATAACCAATTGAATAAATTCAACCGTAAATTTAGCGCAAAAAATTATATTTGAATTTATAATATACAAACTATACATTACAAGCGATAGAAAAGCGGGTTGACAGACACAATAGTGTATGTCAACACACTAGTAATTATAAAATAAAAAATATAATATATATGAAATATTTAATTAAAGAATATGCGAGTACCCTATAGAATAATAGAACCATCATCATAATACACAATTCCACTCATAAGTTGGTACCTATTATGGTCACCCACCCGAGAGAAACTTTTATATTCCTAGTTGTCTCAGTGTTTATACTAATCTATATATATTTTTTATTTTCATTAGTGAAAAAAAAGTAAAAGATAAATTTAGTAATATATGAATTTTAAATTTTCTGAACAATGAAAAGATAGACATTTTATGACAGATTATATGCTTTGCTTTCCATTAATTCCATAAGAGAACTCGTAACATATTCAAATTATTACTGAAGAGTGTAGTGTGTATTAGTCTAAAATATGTACACTGTTATCAGTGTTGCACATCCAACACTGAAATAAGAAAAAAAAGCATAATAATATATTTTGGGGCATTCCGAGAATTGAACTCGGGACCTCTCGCACCCTAAGCGAGAATCATACCACTAGACCAAATGCCCATGTTGTGTTAAAAGTTAAATACTACACTTACATTAACTCTCATTTGATACAGTGACCCTAAACTCCTAAACCTCTTTCATTGAACTGAAGTGTGTGCAAGTAACCCCTTGAATTGAATCATATCAATAACAATAACAATGGCAAGAGTGGCTCTTCTCCGATTGCTGCGGTCACAGAGCATTCACCACTTCTCTCCTAACACTCCTTCAGGTTCTTCTTCTTCTTCATATCTCTATTCACTTGTGTCTCTGTTTATTCTATTCTTACTTCTTCTTCGTCTACGACTTTCATTTCCTTAAAAGTTTCAAACTTTATTTGATTTCTCATTGGATTCATCATTTCTATGACATTCCTGTAACTGGGTATTATTTATTATGCACTGTCATCTAGTGAAACCATTGATTTTAAAATCCAACATTTGATTCCTTTTGGCACTGAAAAAAGAAAAAAAGAAAGTTCTTTTCAGCCAATTAGTTATGTGGGATTTATTGTTGAACTGTGGAGTTTCAGTTTTTAACGAGACTAATGTTTTAAATGAAACCCAACCATACAAACATATAAAATTCTCAAGTTACTTTTTACCCTAAAAATAATTAACAATTAACCAAACAATCACTTAGATTCATAGGTATAAGAAGGTTGTGCTATAAGAAGGAAATATCAAGCTTATGATTATGGTACATGGTAATGGGTTTAGCAGTGTATTGGTGACTTTGGATTATAATGAAACTGAAAGGAATGATAATAGAGGTTATGGCAATAGTAGAGGCAGCATAAGTGATGCGGCGACGGCATCGGAGAATGTCCTAGTCAATTGTAGAAGTTTGATGGAGGCTAGCTGAATTATAATTTTTTTTAGTCAGAAGACACCTACTATTACCCTTGGGTTTGGATAAGTTTCTCATATTTTGTGCCAATTTGTTCTCAAATTCTATTTGAGTTATTGCCCAAATGTTGGAATGTAGATTATAATCGTTACTATCAACAATTTCACGCCAAGTGATAACCTTAGTTGGATTGATGTCAAGTTTTTAGTCGATGATTCCTGTTGATGAAAGTGTTAGTAGTCTTCTCTGAATTCAGAAACTGATGAGGTTTCATCTATTTATCTTTAGCTTATCTCCTATGTATTGCCAGCCCCACCTAATGGGATAAATGTTTGGTTGTTCACTTGTTATCTCCTATGTATTACTACACGAGGGAGAAATTTCTTCATTCTCATTACATCTACAACAAAAACAAAATATGCCTTGTTTTATTGTTTGTAAATTTGTTTTCTACATTTGTCGTTTTGAGGTATGAAAGAAGTGTTCTGCTGGATTATAGTACAATAAAAACTAAGCCTTTATCCCACTAGGTGGGATCGGCTACAACGCTACATAGATCGAATAACACCAAAATGCAGGATTATAGTACCTTTTGACAAAAAATAGTGTTTCATTTGACCTGTAATATAGTTATTTGGAAAGAAAATGAATGACACAAATAGGATTTGGTTTTCAACAATATCTATTGTTTTGACATAAAAACACTTTTATTAGAAAGAAGTGAGGGTAAGTACAACTAATATCAGGGTATGAAATCTTCCAAAGCATAAAGAGTAAAATACATCAAGAGGAAATAAAGTTAAAATGCAGCAATTCTTCCCAATTGCTATAACAGTCCAATATGGTAACTCCCTTGAAACAATTATTATGAGAGCACCATAGAGAAACTAAAAACAGAGCCCATCCAAAGTAAACTTTTTTGGTACTACCAAGGATATCCCCACATTTTTAGGTAAGGAACTAATCCCTTTCGGGGTTTGTGGCTGCCCCTCCCAACAAGTGAGCTCCTAGGAATCGAACTCTCGTTCTTAGGGATCCAGTGGGCCTTACACCATTTAACCAATGCCTTGTTGGTCATCCAAAGTAAATTGAAGGGAAGAGAAACACTCCGAAAATTATGAGCATTATCCTCTAACCGAATGCACCAAAGGACTTCATACACTGCACACTGCCACAAATTTGACCTTGGTTTTGTCAAGACAAAATAAAAAGTGTTTGGAATTTAGAGGACAAACCCATACATAGCTCAACAAGGACACCAATCAATATTGATTTGATGACAATAAAAAAGATGTATCACTCTGCTGTACTCAATTAATATTCATTTTTATTTAAAAAAATTATAATTTGATCCATAACTGTAAAAATGAGAAACCGAAGGAGAGAAAGAGAAAGAGAAAGAGAAAGAATTGTAACTGAACATGTTTTGATTGTTATTCTAAATTGATTAATTTGAATGATCTATTCATCTTCTATTTATAGAAGCAGTTACAAAGCATGTGGCAGTTACTTAACTGTAACTGCCATTCTTCTAGAAGCATCTATCCTAACAGACTAGACAACTTAGTTATAAAGCCAATAAGGCAAACCGCATATACAAGGAACAATTGGTTACTGTATTGAAACTAATACAAACAATTAATCTTCTAATATTCCCCCCTGAAGCTAAGGGTGAGTTGATGACTTGTCAATCACTTGAAGAAGCTTCCTTAGTGATAGAAATCTTAAATTAGATAAAGGTTTAGTAAGTGCATCAACTGTCTGAAATTCAGATGGTATATGCTTGACTCGAAGAAGCTTTGATTTGATTCTATCTTTTACAAAGAATAGGTCCAACTCAATGTGTTTACTTCTGTGAAGCACAGGATTGTGGGTCATGGCCACAGTGCTGAGGTTGTCACACAGAACCAGTGGAGATTGATAGGCAAAGTGAAGTTCTAAGAGGAGAGATTCAATCCAGATAATTTCTTGAGAAGCTAGAGCTAGACTTCGATATTCTGCTTCAGTACTATATCTTGAGACAATATGTTATTTCTTGGACCACCAAGTGACAATGTTTAGGCCAACAAAGAGACAAGTACCAAAGGCAGATTTTCTGTCATCAGGGTCTGATGCCCAATCTGCATCACAGAAGGCAGTGATGGGTAGAGGAGTAGTGGTGCTAGCAGGTCTAAGTTGAATGCCCATAGTGAGAAACCCTTGTAAGTACCTTAGGATTCTTTTAACAGCAACCCAATGGGAATCTAAGGGATTAGACATGTATTGACATACTTTGTTGACACTGAATGCAAGGTCAGGTCTTGTAATTGTTGCATACTAGAGAGCATCTACTATGAATCTGTACAATGTTGGATTTCCGAAACTAGAGGATCCTGTTTTGGTCAGTTTGCATGAAGTGGACATAGGAGTAGGAGATGGTTTTGCTGAGTCCATGTTGGCTTTTTTAAGAAGATCTTTGACATACTTGGTTTGTGATAGAAAAAGAGACCCATTGGACAAGTGTTGAACTTCAATTCCCAAAAAATAATTCAAAGGACCTAGCCTTTTTAGTGCAAAAGTAGTGTTGAGTTTGTCTATAATCTGATTAATGCGAGGAATGGAGGATCCAGTAACAATAATATCATCTACATAGACTAACACATAGAGTTTGTAAGTAGATGAGGTGTGAATAAATAAAGAATTATCACACTTACTGATTTGAAAACCAAATTGAAGTAGAGTGCCCTTAAGTCTTTCAAACCATTGCCTAGGAGCCTGCCTGAGGCCATAGAGTGCTTTGTGAAGTATGCAAACTTGAGTTTTATCACCACTAATGAAACCAACATGCTGCACCATATAAACCTCTTCATTGAGAAGGCCATTGAGAAATGCATTATTTATATCTAACTGTTCCATAGGCCATTTGGATGTTACTGCTAGAGTGAGGGGTATCCTTATAGTAATAGGTTTTACAACTGGAGAGAATGTTTCAGTATAGTCAACTCCCTGTTTTTGATGAAACCCCTTTGCCATTAGTCTTGCTTTATATCTGTTAACTGTTCCACTAGGATTCTCTTTAATTCTGAACACCCATTTACACAGCCTATGGCTTGTTTTCCTAGGGGTAAATCAACAACAAACCATGTACCCAACTGAATGAGAGTATTGTATTCTTCCTGCATGGCCTGAAACCAGAGAGTATCACTCAGGGCTGCCTTGACAGATGTAGGTTCAGTTTGGGTTAGAAAGACCCTGGGAACTCTAGGAAAAAAAGACTTATCTATACTAGATTTGGAACGAGTTTGCATTGGATGAGTAGACCTAGGAACCATATTGGTTGATGGAACAGAGGAAGACTCTATTGTAGTGGACTGTGAGAGTTGTAGTGGTAGGTTTGAAGTGGTAGGAGAGATTCTATGAGTACTTGACATGGAGGGATACTCAGGAGACTGACCAGGGGAATTTATAGGAATTGGGAGAGGGGACGGAGATGTAATGTTATCAGTGTCAGTAATGGAGACAATATTTTGTGTAGAATGGTGAATCAAGGTAGTAGGAGATGACACAGGAATAGAGGAAGACTCAGAATTGGACACAAGAGAGGGTAGTGAAGTATAAGGAAACTGATGTTCATTGAATATGTCATCTTTGGAAATATAGATTCTGCCATCTTTTGCCAAACACTTGTATCCTTTATGATGGGCTGAGTAGCCAAAAAAGTGGATTCAGAGGACCTGAATTCAAGTTTATGATTAGTGTAAGGTCTCAATAGTGGAAAACATGCACATCCAAACACCTTAAGGAAGGAATAGTAAGGTTGTTCCCCAAATAAAAGGAAATAAGGAGTAGACTGATGTAGTGTAGGTGATGGTAATCTGTTAATGAGATAGACTGCAATGGTGAATGCATATTCCCAATAGGACAGGGGAAGGGAGGCATGAGAAAGTAAGGCTAGACCAATTTGTACGATATGTCTATGCTTTCTCTCAACAGTTCCTTGTTGATGATGGATATGAGGACATGAGATTCTATGAATTACCCATAGTGATTTTGAGAAATTTAGTGAATGGTCTAAACTCCCCACCGCAATCACTTTGAATGGCTTTGATATCTAGATGAAATTGTGTTTGGACAAGTTTGACAAAATGTTGAAATAGGTGTAGTGTATCTGATTTTTTCATTAGGAGATAGATCCAGGTATGTTTTGTGTGAGCATCAACAATAGACAAATAGTACCTAAACTCTGTTTCAGAGTGTATAGGTGCAGGGCCCCAAAGATCTAGGTATAAGAGTTCAAATGGTTCAGTATAAATGGAACTAGAAGTAGGAGAGTGCAATCTGTGAGCTTTAGCACAACAACATGCAACACAAAAATCAAGACTATTTTTATTACAATGTGAGATGTTACATTGTTGAAGGACAATGTTTACAGCAGCCTCATGGGCATGTCCTAGTCTATAGTGCCAAAGTAAGTATGAAGATAAACTCCTAGAGCTAGAAAAAACAGTGTTATTTGCATATGATGCCAGTCTTGAATTGAGATTACAATATAAGGTGTTTGGTGACAAGAGATTGTGGAAGGCATAGAGCCCCTCTACAGTGAGAGAGTCCTGAAGAAGCACTTGCTTAGTAGCCTGAGATTTGACAAAACAATGATTAGGATGGAACTCAAAATAACATTTGTTATCCCTAGCAAACTGTGACACACTAATAATTTTTTTTGTAATGGTGGGAACAAGCAAAAGGTTATGTAAAGACATAAACACTTTGGAATTAAAAGGAGACTAAAAGTAAGCATGCCCACTACTTGTAATATTAGCTTAGTTACCATTATCCATGTAGATGTGTTCAGAGGAGAATTGTTCTGTTGGTTCTGCTAGGAAAGAAGGATCAACAGTGAGATGATTTGTAGCACCTGAGTTAGGATACCACAAAGATGGCTTGTTGGAATCTTGATCAGTATGTGTGACATTCATTGCATAAGGAGGTGGGTAGGCATATGATGAGTCAGGTCTGATAGTCCTTTTGGGATGTTGATTATAAGCAGGTCTTGGATGACTCTATGAATGCAATGATGGTCTTGGCCTAGCAGGAGGAGAAGGCAGAGCATATCCAGGTGTAGGAGGAGCTGGATAGTGCATATGTGGATAAGTGTCAGCATAGTGATTTCCGTAGGAGCGATCCATAGTGTAGGAAGGATCATATGGTGCATAATAGCACCAAGCCACATCATGCCCATATTTGTTGCAGTAGTCACAAAAATAGATAGAATTTCTCCCTGAGGACCTTCCGCCACGACTACCACACTTGTTGAACCTTCCTCCACCTCTAGAGCCATTATGAATTTGTCCAGTATGAGTCACAGAGACTGGTGAGGGAGGTTCAGCAGCAACAACATTTGCAGATAGTGCATCAGAGACAGTTTTATGTTTGTTCTTTACCAACCTAGACTCATATGTGAGCAAGAATTGTTCCAATTCATTAATGGAAGGTGGATGAACTTGGCTCTCAATTGTTGTAATAACAGTGTGATACTCTTCATTAAGTCCATCTAAAATACAATCAACATGTTCCTCTAATGAAATTGGAGTTCCAATTGATGCTAACGAATCAGTAAGCATTTTAATTTTTGAGAAGTAATTCCACGAAGTTGTGCCCTAAGTTGACGACTACGTGCTTTAGTATGCGCAATACAAAAAGAATGCAGTTCATGCCATAATTGAAAAGTAGAATTACAACCTATAACTCGTGGTTGTAGAGATTATGAGATGGAATTGAGAATCCAGGAGAACACGGTCTGATCCTGTTCTTCCCAAGCAAGAAACCCTGGATTTATGCGATGATTGGTGCGATCTGATTCTGTAAGAAATTGAGGAGGAAATTCTGGATTTAACAACCTAAGAACACAATTCGATTTCAGAACCGTTATCATGAACTGACTCCATGTGAGATAGTTCTTTTCTGTGAGCTTTGTCGTTGGCACCGGAAGAGAAAGAACAGAAGCTACAGCCTGAACTGGCACTGCAGTGGTGGAAGTGTTTGGTGGAGAATCCATGGAAGGAGGAGGATCAGTTGCGGCGTTGACCATAAAAGCTCTTGATGCCATGTAAAAATGAGAAACCGAAGGAGAGAAAGAGAAAGAATTGTATCTGAATCTGTTTTGATTGTTATTCTGAATTGATTGATTTGAATGCTCTATTCAACTTCTATTTATAGAAGCAGTTACAAAGCATGTGGCAGTTACTTAATTGTAACTGCCATTCTTCTAGAAGCATCTATCCTAACAGACTAGACAGCTTAGTTACAAAGCCAATAAGGCAAACCCCATATACAAGGAACAATTGATTACTGTATTGAAACTAATACAAACAGTTAATTTTCTAATAATAACAATTTTCTGAATAGTCCTGTTAAATTAATATTGATCTAATGATTTTATTTTAGCAAAACTAAATTAGTCATGTTGTTAAACATATGTAGAGCCCTCCTCTATGCTGCTATTTCTGAATAGCTTGCTGGTTAGAATGCCAGCTTTTTTAATTTAGTTGTTGGCGGTTTCAACATACGGAACGGTGTTTTTATTTGTGTAAATAATGTATTTGTCTCGATGGTTCAGCATATCATTGTTTTAGGTCTGTTACACATGAATCGAGGCCGATTACTGCTAATCCTACTTTCAAATTTTCCTCCCATCTTGCTGCTGCTGCCCAAAGAAGATGGGCATCTAAGGCAACAACTACAGAGGAAGACAACAAGATTAGCATTGGACCACGTAACGGAGGACAATCTGAGGAAGATGACAAGGAATCTGGAATTGCTTATCATGGTCCGATCTCATCTACCATAAAAAAAGTAAAACTTCTGTCTCTCTCGACTTGCTGCCTCTCTGTATCTCTTGGTCCAGTCATAACCTTCATGACATCGCCTGACATGAATGTCATCCTAAAGGGTGCAGTAGCATCATCTGTAATATTCTTCAGTGCTTCTACAACATTTATTCTTCATTGGTTTGTTAGCCCATACATCCACAAACTAAGGTGGCAGCCCGGTTCGGATACTTTCGAGGTGGAGATGCTGTCCTGGCTGGCAACTTCTCTGCCAAGGACACTTAAGTTTGCCGATATTCGGCCTCCGGTAACCAACAGGCCTTTTGTGACATTCAAGGCTAATGGGACTTTTTACTTTGTTGATGCTGAGCACTGTCACAATAAGGCACTTCTGGCTAGACTCACCCCACAAAAAGGAAGTCATGAGTCAGCTTTCAAAAACTTGTGATTTGAAACATGTTGGCATGAACTCTCTGATATTTTATTGTTAGGGAATTGGTAGATCAATTTCATTATGGTTGGAATTTTACTATTGAGATTTAATGTCGTTTTTTTTCTACGAGCATAAACTGTTTTGTTTCGATTAATAAAGATCTCATTTGATGTGGCATTTTATACATCATATATGATGTTTTTTCCTGTAAAAATATTAATGATGTTGCTTTACTTGGCAATTTTTATTTGAGTGCATTGTCTTTAAATATTAAGATATATTGGATGCTTCTACTTTTGTTGCATTTCTCCCTTACACGTCAGTGGATTTTCCGGGGATACATATCTACTATCCCACACTGTGTCACTCCATATTCCATGAGTATGTGATTAGTTAGAAAAAATATATTTAAGTTAAAATTTAATTATTAAATATTTTTCTGACCAATCATAAATCCATGGTACATGGTGTGACATAAAGTGTAAGACAACAGATGTGCTCTCGCCCTCCACCTAGTTGGGGACTAAATTGAAGAATATCTTTGTTGACTATTTTTCTATGAAGCACAGATTCGTCAAACACCCTCACGTGTCGGTGTCCGACACGTATTCGACACGGATACGCTCAGATTCGCGAAGGATACGTATCTATAGAGTATCCAAAAATTAAAAAAATAAAATAAAATAAATAAATATTAAGACACGTATCCGATTCGTTTTCAATAAAATATAGGATATATGGATTCGTTTTCAGTAAAGTATATTATATATAGATTTGTTTCCAATAAAACAAGATAAGATAGATTCGTTTTTATTAAAATATGATAAAATATATTTGTTATGAAGGGTAATGATTTTAGGATAGATTCGTTTTCATTAAAATAAGATAAGATAGATTTGTTATGGGGGTAATGATTTTAAATTTCCATTATATTTTTTACTTTGAATATTTTGATTTACATTTATAATTTTATCATATTTTATGTGTTTTTATTATTTTATACGCGTATCCCTGAACGTATCGTATCCTGTATTTTATAAAAAATGCGTGTCAACGTATCAGATACGTATCGTACCCGACACATGAATCAGTATCCGTGCTTCATAGTTATTTTTTAACCGTATAACTACTATATATTCTCACCTAATAATCAAGGAACTCATCCCTGTGAATTTGTAATTGCTCATCTCAATAAGTGTTACTAGTAAGAATTAAAACTTGACCTAGTATGTTATTTAGGATCCAATGGGACCTATAAATATTTTTATAGCAATAATTAGACCAGCACTCTAGTTCTTTTGGTTGTTTAATGCAATAAAAAATGTTATTTACTTTTACAAAATACCCATTTGGGCATAAGTTAAGATTAGAATTAACTATTAAGAGTGACTCAGTGAGAATGGTAAATTTAATTTATCTTCTATATGACATTCAAATACAACCAAATTGCAAAGCAAAATTCCAAATGACAAAGATCAGCTTCCATAAATCATATTCACCAACAAAATTCTTTTACTATAATGTGGATAAATATCATAATAAAATAAAAAATAATCATGAATTTATTGAATTTGAGTAAATCTCTTAACTACAAATTTCCCTTAAAAACTTAAATCCTAATTGAAAACACACGCTACTTCTTCTATGAACTGCCTCTGCTTCTGCCACAACAATAATAGCGCCATATCGCGTAAGCTACAAAAGCTAACACCACAAAGCCAGCCAAAAATTCAAGCACTCTAACTACTATATCCGCTGGAGTCATTTTGCTATACTCAGGACTCACATTTCCAGCCTCAGCTCCTTTTGTTACATCATTTCCAATGTTATTCTGCAACAACTTTAAAAAAATTGTAAGTAATAGAGTAAAATAGTGATTACTAAATTAAACTATCACCATATATTTCACCAAAATACGTGTTTATGGAATAAGAAAAAAATAGAGTTTTAAATCCATGAATGGGTCGGATCAAAGTTTTTATTCAGGCACCATTCAACTTGGGGTTTATTTAATTGTGAAGTCTTACACCAGATTTGAGGATGAATAAAAAAATTTATAAATAAAAAAGTTATGAAATTATTATTTAAGATTTTGGTTTAAAATATGATATTGTAATTCTACACCCTTCTAATATTCCGCTGACAAGAAAACTCTCTAATCATTATCCAGTCCAACAATTCATATGTATTAAATTGAGTCAACAATATTTAACGAATAAATGAACTAACAACCTCAAAACTTTTATACTATGGTGCACGGTGCACGGCGAAATTCTATATTAAAATAATCTTATTTGACATAAGAAAGTCGTATTATTAATCATCATAAAAATGCATGTTTTGGAGTATTTACCTCGCTGCTAGCCTGAACATCAATGGATGCCAATAATGTTAACAAGAAAATGGCTAAACCCACCAAAAGTAGGTTACTTTTGAAAGCCATGGTGTGAGTGATCGAGAAGAACCAAAAAATATGTTGCTTTTAAAGCTTAAATCCGATCCTTTTTTTTCCACAAAAAATAATTATAGATTTAATTCAATTTTAACGTGTATACACTTTGTTTAATATAGATCCCGTTGAATTTTAAAATTACGAAATTGTAGGGACTTCTATTCTATTATTTAAGATATTAAATACAACGATTGAAAATTTAAATGTGTGAAAATCTAATTTATCCATCAGTGTAATCCTATAGCACTATTCTATGAACGATATTCCCATGTTCATAATGATGGACAATAATTCAACTTTAATTTCTCAAACTATATTCTGAATCAATGATACTAAAAAATATATTAAAATAATAAATATTTAATTGACATATTTTTATTAACCTTATGCATGGTTGGTTTGATATACAATTTGAGACAATAAATTATTATCTCATAAAGATAGTCAAGGATTTTAGTATTTTTTGTTCCATTGTTAATGAACTTCTTTATCAATTGATGATAATTAATGAGCCTCTTTATATAATTGGTCACAAATAATACCTTCTTTTCTTTTCCATTAAGTGATCTTAACTTAAGCATTGAACATATATTATTTTTGTTTAAAAGTTTTGTTAACATATATTAACCTGTTCATAAGGATCCAAGTAGGTATGGCAATAGGTATCGGATCTGTGGACACTTTGCAAAAAATACCTACAACAAGTAAGATATGAGTTTATATTTTTCGACTCGTGGTTAATTGAAACCCGAGATGTTAAGACTCGTTGTTGGATGGGTCTGAGTCCATGTAATAAAGTATCCAGACCCATGGGTATTCGGACCCGCTAATCTTTCATATATATTGTTAATTCATAACTCTATATTGTTAATTTATAAATGTGATTGTTATGTTGTTAAACAATGATGTTATATTGTTAACTAGTGATGTGATGTTATATTGTTAATTGATATGGATAATCCAATGTTTTTTATTTGTCAACTTTTACTAAATCAATTTTACATTTTAATATTGAAATAATCAATTTAAAATGTGTTTAAAACTTTAAATATGTTTTACAATTTTTCTCTTGTTGATTACCTAGATAACATATAAGATTGTAGAAAACAAACACACAATTACATAAAATTAGTCACAATTATTTTTAATGTTTTTTTTTTAAATTTGTGGGCACCACAGATCTGCTGCGTACCCAAGGACTCATGGGTAGCAGACCCATCGATTATCAACGAAAGTATGTGGTGAGTTTGTGTCCAAATATGAAGCAATGGGACAGATCCAAGTAATGCACTACCTAAATTCATCCAGATTCATTGTCATCCTTAGATTAAGGATAAGCATTTTTTTAATGCAAAAGAAATATATAGAATACAATTGTGAGTTATTTGTTAAAAAGTTTTGATATATGTCACTATGTCGTAAATCTATTTTTTTTATAAATATTTTCTATTTTAGAAACTATTAGTACTTTATTGGATTCTAAATAATTTTTAAAAACATTAATGGAATTATTATAGAGTACTCGATTAAAAAATATTGCTTCTAAAAGTGCATATAATATATTCTTAAAAAATTAAAATCCATTGAATTAATGAAATATTTAAGTACATGTAATTTGAAGAATACCTATTGCCCTATTGCATTTTTTGAAAAAATATATATAGGCTGATATAATAATATTTTTACACTATTATCTATAATTTATTTTTATTTTTAATCTTCATTTATTTTTAAATAAAATAATATAAATGAAAGATATATATATAAATTTTTATATGGGAGTGCATAGATTTACACTGATTACATTTACTTTGAAGTGTCAAAGTTAAACTGTCAATCTTACCTTATATTTCACATGTATATATGTTTAGAGTTCTTTGAGTATAATATGTCTAATGTTTTTATAGTTTTTAGTTATTATAACGTGAATGACACCAAATACAAAATCATCATAATATAAATATAAACACAATATTTGTATTATATAGATGAAGATCAAATATTATAACAGGTCAAAATAGATAAGATAAAATATTTTAATATCTTTTAATTTCAATACATATCAAACTATTATATTAAGTATTATGATATCTTAATTAGTTGAACTATGAGTTATATATTATAGAAAGAATAAGGTTATTTTAGGATAAATTTAATATTCTTTATTCATCTACTCATCAGCACACTTGTAAAAACTGAGGGTACCACATATTCATCTGAAAAATCAGAGAATCAATTCCCTCATCAGTAATATATAATAACTATATTAATATTACAATTAAAATTTCAAAAATAGAAAATATTAAGTAAAGCTAATGAAGTCGTGTCACTCAAAATCGGTATGTATATGACAAAATTTAATATTTTTCAAAATAACACAATAATGATTTGATTTGATAGTTGTTTATAACATAATTAATCACTAAACTCATTTTAATAATTGAGTTATATGTTGCAAATAATAATATTTATATATACTTTATATATATATATCTATATTATACTAGTGTGTCGACCGGCTCACACTCGTATTTTTTCTAATATATAATGTATCAGCTTCATGTTATACTATTTAAAAAAAACAATTTAAATATAAAAAAATGTAAGAACTCAGTAGAGAATGAAAATATAAATAAGAGAATGTATAAAAAACTAATGATATATTAATATAAAAAATGAAAGTAATGGAAGTAATATGTGGAAGTTTATATTAGTTATTAATGAGAAATGTAACAAATGCTAAATTTGGAATATAAAAATTATGGTACGGTGGTAGTTATTATTTATTTTGGCTTTATTAATAGTATATATTTATACTTCTATACTATATATAAAGGTAAGACATGATTTAACTTTCACCATGTTGTAATTTTCACCTGTTTTCCCTTAACATTATTTAATTTTTACAAAAAACCATATAATCATAAATAATCACCACTAACACATTAATTAACTACATCTTTCACATTAAATTAAACATTACATTAAATACACAAAAATATAATATAAAATACATTGAACACAACAAATACATTCTAATTCTAAATAATAAAATATATAAAAATTGAATATGTAATACCATGCAATATTGACCGGCAGACACGAGGTGCTTGTACACACTGGTAGGTATAAAGAAAAAACATGATGTAACTACCATTATGTATGGTGTAATTTTTGTTTTCCAATTTTACCCTTAACACTTTTTAATTCTACAAGAAAATCATATATTCATATGTAACTACTACCAACATATTAACATGATAATTAAAATAAAGACAAAAAGTATAATATAAAGTGCAACCAATAAATATTACAATATAAAGTTTAATACAAAAGTATTCTAATTCACCAAAATAAAATATATAAAACTTAAATATTTGACACTAGAAAGTAAAAATGTGGGTCAACACACACAAAATGTGTTATATTATAACGCTTCTCAATAGTATTCAAAATGTTTTATATTTTTTATAATATATATAACTTAGCCAAAACTAATGAACCACTAAACCACTATTCCGACTAATATAAGAATCGGTACAATATTAATAAGCTTGTCAATAGCACTTTCTTATATTAAATTAATATAAACTATTTTAACTTATGTATTGCTCCAATACATAAGATCTAACAAATTAATTTGATTAATAATAACACAAGTTAAAACTAACAGGCTATCTACTATTAAAATTTGATACCTAAAAATACTAGTATATAATATATATCGAGCAATAGTTCTCATAAAAATTATTATTACAACAATTATCATACAATTATAAATGAATGATTAAGATTAAAAAAATTAGTTAATATTGATATACTAAATTAAAAAAAATCATATATATTTATATTTTAAATTTGATCTTTTAAATAAGATTCAACAATTAACATTAATTATTTTTATTTTTTACAAGTCGTCTCCCCCCACCCCCATATATATATTGGTCTTTTTTTACTTGCAGGGTCATTTTGGTAAGTTTAATTGTGAGAAATGGTGCTACTATAATAATAAGAATGAAAATTTTCTTCTCATTTTCAACTTCCAATGGACGTTGGTTCAAATGGTATATGTTTGAGTTTCCTTAAGTAAGAATCTGAGTTCGAGTTTTGTGGATGGAAAAAATACCCGTTGGGAGAGTTAGCCCCACATACATGTGGATGTTCCCGGCTCGGACAGTGCGAGGATACATGTGGGAAACCAAAAAAAAACTTCCCCATTCTTCAAATTTCAACTTACAATATTTAGCATTTTCTTCCAATCTAGACCATTTCTCCATTTTCTTTTTCATACTCAATCCAAATATCTAAGACCCATCTCTCCTTCTCAATCTTCGTCTTTGAATGCTACCACCTACCAAAAGATATGATTTTTCAAACTCCATGTTACTTTGGCTATGAAATTTTTAAAATGGACATTTTCTTCTCATTTCTATTTCCTCATTCTTCATATTTTTCAACCTACTTTATTTCTTATTCTCTTCCAATTTGGACCATTTCTCATTTTCTTTTTTACACCCTATCCAAGTATCTAATACTCATTCTTCTTCTCAACCTTCGTCTTTGTGTGCTACCACTCATTGGAATGTATGATTTTTAACTCCATATTACTAGAAATGTATTTTTTAAAATTTATTTTTCTATCACAATTCAATTATTTAAACAGTAGCCACTATTAACCAATAAACCACTTCACCACTCCACACTAGGACAAGACAAATGCCAAGCACACACATCAACATGCAATTTGACCGAGAAAGCAAGGTGCATGACTGAGGCAATGTGTATCGTGACCGAGGAAGCAAAGCCAATACGCCTGATTCTGACCGATAGGCCAAAGCGCATAGGCCATATGACTGAGAAAGCGAGGCCAAAGTGCATGGGACATATAACCGAGACAGCAAGGCCAAGGCGCATGAACCATGTGACCAAGACACCAAGACCTAACATGGGCCATATGACCAAGAATGCAAGGCCAAGGCACATGGACCATTTGACTGAGACACCAAGACTTGGAATGAGCCATGTGACCGAGATTCTCATAGGTCATCTAGCCAAGTCAGTTATGGGCCTTCTAGTCCATGGCATGGACCATATGGCCACACTACTCTACAAGCCGTGCTTCTAGGCCAACTTGACATACTTGGCCATATCAACAACAATACCTTGTGCAACAAGAAATCTTGCTCCTTGTTTCATGCATTAATCACGTGGGTTTTAATTGGGATTTACCATGGGCTAGTCGGTTAGGTTCTAGTTAGTTGGTTTTAGCTTTCTATAAATAACATTATCCTTCTATTTGGATGTTGTAGAGTGCATTTTTCATCATCAATCAAATAATATTAAATTGAGTTCTCTTTCACACATATCTCTCATTTTCTTTGCATACTTTTCTTCCAAGAACTTGTTATTTTTCACCTTCTTTACCAAAAGGCTCATTTTTATCATATGGTATCAGAGCTCTTTTGTACAAAAGAGCTCTGCTATATTTAATGGCATAATTAATACCTTCAAGTAATACACCAAGTCAGATGACATCATCCATACAAGATATCAACTCACAATATTATGTACATCCATCAGAGAACCCAAAAGTGGCTCTAGTTTCACCTCTGTTGAATAGATAAAACTATCACCAGTGGGCAAGAGCCATGAAAATCAGCCTCAACACCAAGCAAAAGCTGCCATTTATGGATGGAACTATTTGAATGTCCCTCAAGACAAGTCTCATCTATCCAGCTTGGGAGAGGGCATAAAACATTGTCATATCCTGGATCAATAGGTCAGTTTCACCTGTGATATCACAAAACATCATTTGGATAAAGAAAATATATGAAGTTTGGGATGAATTAAGGGATAGGTTCTCACAAGGGAACCTCTTTCGAATTGTTGAGCTCCAAGAATCATTGGCTAGTTTCAAATAGGGTGAATTGAGTATCAATAATTACTTCAAAGAAATAAAGACCCAATTGGATGAACTTGATAATCTTAGACCATTTCTCATATGCATCTCCACGGACCCATCTGCATGCACTGCTAAAATAGGGACAAAGAAACACAATTATGAGGACAAAGTTATTAGATTTTTTAAGGGCTTGAATGATTTATACTCTAAGATTAGGTCTCAGATTATGTTTATTGAGCCTTTACCAAATATAAGTAAGGTTTTCTCAATGGTCATACAACAAGAGACACAATTATATGGACAAGATTTAGAAGTCAAATTCATGACAGTTGTATGCAATTGGAGAAGAGGAGGATTGTCAAATAAGGGATCAAGTCTTGGAAGAAGACCCTCCCAACTCATTTGGAAGAAGATCATGGGCAAATGGCACTAATGGAGGTAAACATTTACCTCACTGCAAAAAGAATGGCCACACAATAGAGACTTGTTACAGACTTCATGCCTTTCCAACCAACTTTCAGTTCACAAGAAGTGAGCAAGTCAATTCCATTAAAACCAACTCTATGAATGAAGAAGTTCAGAAAGAAGAGCAACAAATGAGCAACAGTAAGGGTGATCAAGACAGTACTATCTTTGGACTTAGTTAACAACATTACCATGGCTTGGTCAACATGCTTCAACAGAACAATCCTATGACAAGCACATCTAAACATGAAGATCACAATGTCGGGAATGTAAGCAACGTTCTTTCTACTACTACAATATATCATTAAGAGGAAAATCCAGGCAATCCTAATACTACATCTCAAAATAAAAACGCATCTTGGGTATTAGATAGTGGAGCAACTGGGCATATATGCTCTACTTTATCCTTATTCTCAACATATTACAAAATTAAGCCAATAAGGATAAAATTATCGAATGAAAATCAAGTAGTGGCTAAAATCTCTTGCACTATACCCATCTTGTAGAACTTTGTTCTACATAATGTATTATACTTACCATGTTTTCCATATAATCTTTTGTCTATTCCTAAGCACGCCATGGATATTTCATGTATCATTTGCTTTAATGAATCCTGTTGTAAAATTCAGGGAAAGAATACTTTGAGGATGATTGGTACATCTAGGATCTGAAAGTGCGCATGTCAAGATAGCACTTTGGAAAGCTCTCTCTATGTGTTTAGTTTTGATGAGGACAACTTGTGATTATGAAAGCTTGAAGATCATCAACAAATCAGCATGCTTAAGTCTCTAGATTGGTATTAGACTTAGACTAATAGTTAGTTTAGGTT
>NW_017718060.1:0-520 GCF_001865875.1 Lupinus angustifolius
GAATGAGGATAGGATGAAGAGGAGGAGGATGAGGATGAGGAAGAGGAAAGGATGAGGACGAGAATGAGAATGAGGATAGGATGAGGCTGAGGATGAGGATGAGGATAGGATGAGGACGAGAATGAGGATGAGGATGACGATAGGATGAGGATGAGGGTAGGATAAGGACTAGAAAGTGGATGAGGATAGGATGAGGACGAGGATGACGATGGGATGAGGATGAGAATAGGATGAGAATAGGATGAGGGTGAGGATGAGGATGAGGAGCAGGATAGGATAAGGATGAGGAAGAGGGTAGGATGATGATGAGGATGAGGATGAGGTTAGGATGAAGGTGAGGGTGAGTATAGGATGAGGATGAGGATAGGAGGAGAATGAGGATAGGATGAATAGGAGGATAGGATGAATAGGAGGATGAGGAAGAGGATGAGGATAAGGAAGAGGAAAGGATTAGGACGAGAATGAGAATGAGGATGAGGATAGGATGAGGACGGGGATGAGGATGAGGATAGGATTAGGA
>NW_017718061.1:0-12737 GCF_001865875.1 Lupinus angustifolius
TTTGTAAGCTCTGTAATTTCGTTTAAATCTCGGTTAATTGTTGTGCAAGAAACTGAATCTGTTTGTAATTTCTAAGCTGCTTTAATCGATTAAAGTAATTGTGTTAATCGATTATTTGTGTTCTGTTAATCGATTAATCTGGGGTTAATTTTGAATAATTTGTTGTTTTCGAAAAAGCGGATACTCTGACCGCTACACCTATTCAACCCCCCCTTCTAGGTGTATTTTAGCCACTGATATCTAACAGGATCATCAAGGGATTATCTATACTAAAAGCTTCTACTTTTCATCACAAAGCAAATTCATCTTACACTTAAGAAAATAATATTTGTGATACTGAACTATGGTACTTTAGGCTAGAACATACTTCTGAACAATGTATGAATGCCCTTAAGATACAATTTCCTTTCATTACTTTTAATAAGAACCATATCTGTGATGTATGCTATGAGGAAAAACCAAAGAAACTCCCCTTTCCAATAAGTAAAACTATATCTTTGCAAAGTTTTGATATTGTGCACGTTGATATTTGAGGTCCTTTTGCTATAACTTATATACATGGACATAAGTATTTTCTAACAATAATAGATGATTGTACAAGGTTCACTTAGATCTTCTTGTTGAAAAATAAATTTGAAGCATTACATGTTTTACAAAATTTTGTCACTTTAATTGAAAACAAGTTTTCAAAAAGAATCAAAACCATAAGAACAGATAATGGCAAGGAATTCTTGATGGAGTCCTACTATTCTAACAAAGGAATTCTCCATCAAACTAGTTATACTTATACTCCATAACAAAATGGAATTGTGGAGAGAAAGCACCATCATCTATTGAATATAGTAAGAGCTCTACTAATTCGAAGTCAGGTACCAAAGGTATATTGGTCATATGTTATTATTCATGATGTTCACATCATTAATTTTTTGCTTACACTATATTGCATGGGAAATATCCACTTGAAATATTACATGGAAAACAACCTGATTTACAACATCTTACAGTGTTTGATTGCCTCTCCTATGCTAGCACACTAAGTCACTCTAGATCCAAATTTGATCCTAGATCTGCCAAATGTGTTTTCTTAGGCGATAAGGATGGAACAAAGGGTTATGTTGTTCTCAACTTATCCACCAGGACCCTATAAATCACTAGGAATGTTATATTTCATGAGCTTTTTTTCCTTATAAGGCTAATCCTAACATAAGAAATGAGGGAAATAATGCAGATCTCCCTTTATCTGCCACTCATTATGAGGATTTGTTTCCCATTCCTCAGCTGCATACTGAGCCAGAAGCTCAGATCACCAATGATCCTGAGACCATAAGTTCTGATCCTTTCTTAGATCACACCTCCCCCTCACAGATCACTAATTCAACCCTTAACAACAATAGGAGAAGTCATAGGATATCTAAGCCTCCTTCTTATCTATAGGATTACCATTGTGCTCTTATAAGCAATATTGATCTTTATATTTCTTCTAAGTATCCCATAACATCTTACCTATCCTATAATCAATTAACTCCTAGTCACAAATCTAGAGTTCTCTCTATTAGCACTCATATTGAACCTAAGAGCTATACTCAGGCCATTTTATCTCACCATTAGAAAGATGCAATCACTGCTGAACTAAAAGCCTTGCAACTCAATAATACTTGGACCCTTATTGCATTGCCCAATAACAAGACTGTTATAGGATGAAAATTGGTTTCTAAGATTAAGTATAAAGAAAATGGAAGTTTAGAAAGATACAAAGCTAGAATTGTGGCTAAAAGATATACACAAACAGAAGAAATTGACTATATAGAACATTTTCTCTTGTTGCTAAGATTAGCACTGTTAGACTTTTGCTTGCCTTAGCATCTATTCACAAGTGGCATCTTAAGCAATTGGATGTTAACAATGTCTTCCTACATAGAGATCTTAATGAGTTTGTTTTCATGACCCCTCATCTTGGCCTTCACACTCGTGCTTCCAACCTAATTTGCAAGCTTAAGAAATCCCTATATGTCCTTAAGCAAGGTAGTAGGTAGTGGTTCTTTAAACTTTCTAATTTTTTAATTCACCATGGATATTAAAAGTGCAAAAGAGACCACTCTTTGTTTGTTCATTGGAAATCTATCATCTCTGTGACTATTATTCACATTTATGTAGATGACATAATACTCTCGGGGAATAACCTTAGTGAAATCAATCACCTTAAACATTTGTTAGATTTCACTTTCAAGATTAAGGACCTAGGAAACCTGAATTTCTTTATTGGTTTTGAAATTTCTAGAAACCACACAAGAATTACCACGAATTAAAGAAAATATGCATGAGAAATCCTTTCTGATGCAGGTTTGCTTGGCTGCAAACCTTCAAGCACACCTATGGCCTAAGGTTCTCACTTACATCAAGACAACAATGGTGATTTTCATGATCATCCTGCTTATAGAAGACTAGTTGGTAGACTTATCTATCTCACAAATATAAGACCTGATCTCACCTTCTCTATCCACTTAGTAGCTCAATTTATGGCCAAACCTAGCATCTTACACCACCAAGCAGCCACCAAAATCATGAGATACATTAAGGGCTTTCCTGCTCTAGGCATCCTTTTCCCTACTAATACCACTGTCCAACTCAAAGGCTATAGTGATAGTGACTAAGCTTCTTGCCCAGACACAAGAAGATCAATCTCAGGATATTGCATCTACTTAGGAAGTTCCTTAACTTCTTGGAAGTCCAAGAAATAGAAAACTATTTCTCGAAGCTCATGCGAAGTTGAATATAGGGCCATGACTTTAACCTCTTGTGAAATCACATGGCTCTATTACCTTCCGAAGGATCTACAACATTAATACCCTAAAGTTGCATTATTATTAAGTGATAATTAATATGCCTTGCATATTGCCTCTAACCTAGTTTTTCATGAAAGAACCAAACATATTGAAATAGATTGTCACACGGTTAGAGAGCAACATGTTAGTGGCTAGATTAAACTAATGCATGTTCTTATTCATTTGCAGTTAGTAGATGCTCTCACTAAGACCCTTGGACCAAAGGATTATGCATTTATTCACACCAAGCTTTTGGGGGGGGGTTATTAAGCAATGACCCACTTCACCACTCCACACCAGGACAAGACAGATGTTAAGCACACACGTCAACATGCCAACTTGACCGAGAAAGCAAGGTGCATGACCGAGCTAATGTGTATCGTGACCGAGGATGCAAAGCCAATACACTTCATTCTGACCGAGACAGTGAGGCCAAGGTACATAGGACATTTGACAGAGAGAGTGAGACCAAGGCGCATGGGCCATCTGACCGAGACAACAAGGCCAAGGCGCATGGACCATTTGATTGAGACACCAAGACCTATTATGGGCCATCTGACCGAGAATACAAGGCCAAGGCGCATGTACGATTTGACCGAGACATCAAGACTTGACATGGGCCATCTGATCGAGAATCTCATAGGTCATCTGACCAAGTCAGTTTTGGGCCTTCTGGTCCAAGGCATGGACCATCTGGCCACACTACTCTACAAGCCACAATTCTATGCCAATTTGACAGACTTGACAATATCAGCAACAATACCTTGTGCAGCAAGAAATCTTGACCCTTCTTGTTTCATGCATTAATTATGTGGGTTTTAATGGGATTTACCATGGGTTATTTTGTTAGGTTCTAGTTAGTTAGTTTTAGCTTTCTATAAATAGCATCATCCTTCTCTTTGGATGTTGTAGAGTGTATTTTTCATCATCAATCAAATAATATTCAATTGAGTTTTCTTTCGCACATATCTTTCATCTTCTTTGCATACTTGTCTTCCAAAAACCAGTTTAGGTTCTTGTTCTCATTCTCTACCAAGAGGCTCATTTTTCTCATAGCCACCAAATTCTTATTCTTACTTTTATTTATTTTACTTTTGGTCTTCACTGTTTGTTTTTCTCTTATGTATTCAATTTAGAAGAGCTATTGACACTTCAAGGTCTTTGCATTTTCTATAGGTTTTGCATTTATTTTTCCATAAAGAGCTATTTTTTTGTTACTACTAAGGGTATCCTCTCACATTTTTGAGTTAGAAACTAATCTCTTTCGGGGTTCGTGGCTGTCCCTTCCAACAAGTGTCGCTCCTAGGAATCGAACTCTCGACCTTGGGGATCCAGTGGAACTTTACACCACTAGATCAACGTCTTGTTGATGAGCTATCAATATTTGAAAGTGAATGACAAAACGTTTAAAAATGAAGAGTTTACAAATAGTGATATGAATTTCTTAAATAGTCTTGAACTAAGGGTGAGCAGGACCCGACCCTACCCGCTCACCCGGCATGGCCCGATCATGATCGGGCCCAAATAGGGTTGGATTTAATTGGGTCTAGGGCTAGGTTCAGGTTCAAAAAATAGACCCGAACAATATTTAGGGTCGGGTAGGGACAAAGTATGACTTGGCTCGGCCCGTCCCACAGTCACTCACTCATTATGTTTGTATGTGTTTCTACTCAAATATGTACAAAATAATGATACACTTTGGTCAAAAGTATCATTGATTCTCTAATTTTTCATCATATATAAATGATTAATAATAAATATACATATATCATTTTATATGTCAAATTACATATTCATAATAATAAATAATATTCAGAAGTCATTATCTAAAATGAGTGTGCGTTATATTTAATCGGGTCTAGAGACGGGTCAGGTTTAAAGTTTGACCCGGTCGATGTTTAGGGCCGGGTTAGCTTCAGGTCTAGGGCCGAATCCGAGTTCAAAATAATGACCTAGCCAACATTTAAAGCCGGATAAGGACAAATCTTAACCCGTCCCAACCCGGCCCATGCGCACCCTATTTTAAACTATATAAAATAAATGTTAGGTAAACATAAATGAAATTGGGTTACACAACTTCATATGATCAATATTTTTTGTTGGGCCAAGTATATGACCAGTAGTTAGAGAACTGAAAAAAGGAAAACAAATAAAAACAAAATCTTCAAAACCTCGCTACTCCTATTTAGAGGTTTTATTTATTTATTTAGAGGTATTCCCTTTATTTTTACATAAAGAGGTATTGTTATATAACAATGAATGATAAGATGTTTAAAAGGGAAGGGATTACAAATATTGAAACCTGACTAGTGCTATTTAGAGGTCTTTTCATTTATTTAGAGGTATTTGCATTTATTTTTACATAAAGAGGTATAATATAACAATGAATGACAAAATCTTTAAAAGGGAAGGGGTTACAAATAGTAAAAATATGGTTTATTTCTCACTGGTTTGCATTTATCTTCGCATTTTGTTTTATTAATCTATAAGTGAGAAATTAATATTTTGGTTAGGGAAATGGTAAATGTTATGAAATTTAAATTCCATTTTTTTCTACGAATAGAAAAAAGATGTATATTCCAAACATATGAATTTTTTTCCTCAAATCTCCTTAAGACACATGTATAGATATAATGTATATTTATTAGTACTCACCAATATTAATCAGTATATTGCCTAACACAACTTACATGGTGCAAAAGCTTGGGAATTCCTTATGATTGGTGAAATACCAATCCTAGGATCTTGAATCTCATGATTCTCACACACACATATGAAACAAATGGTGCAATGTCATACCTGAATCCATGTTCCTGGATGTACTCCTATGATCTGCATTTTGGTATGACGGTATTCCTAAACCAAATCTCTGATTCCTCTTGAGACTTGCGTTTCACTTTGATGGGAAGAGGAGAAAACTAAATTTTGATTTGGTGTGTTGGGGACCATAACCTTCCTTATGCGTTAACTTATAAGATTCTCATTATCCCCTATAGGTTAATATGATGGGTATCCACACATTAAGCTCATATCCGTTATCAGCTTTTAGAATCCATGGGGAGCCACTAATTAGATCACTTATAATGTAATCCCCGAAATAAATAACCGATATCATTGTATCAAATATATGATGCCCACCTTAATTAGAAACTATAAATTTCTAACAATCTCCTACTTGGGCTTCATATCTTCCTAATACAATTATATCACAGGTTCTTTAGGTGCGCATCCGTATGCTATTTATATTTAGACTTCTCCTTATACAATTTGGCCCATCTCAAATTTCCACTATGGAACCACCATGACTTTCATCACATGCAAGCGTGACTCAACCATGATGATCACCATATTAATATACTCAATGACATAGATCAAATATGTGTTAGGTATCAGTGACAAAATACACTTAGAAGGGAGAGGGGTTGAATAGATGTCGCGGTTCCCACTTACCGCTATTGGCACCAAAGCCCTATTCTGAAAAATCACCCAGTTGATCGATTAAAGTAACGACTTAATCGATTAAGTCGCACAAAATTAGCAGTTGCTGAATTGCTCAATTACACAGCCAATTAAAGATTATACAGAAATGATATAGCATATATATTTGAACAAAAATGATCTTTATTTGGCAATAATACTATATCCAAAATATCAGCTATAATAAGCAATTAAAAACTACTTAAACAGTAAAGAGATAAGGGAAAGAAACAGTCTCCAACAAGGTTTTTATACTGGTTCATTTTGCGATCTACGACAAAACTACATCCAGTTCTCCTCTCTGATTTGGGAGATTTTCTTCACTAAAAATTGAAGCCAATGTATCTTACATACACAGTTCTAATTACAAGACCTTGAACGCTTCCTTCTTGAATTCCCAAAACCTATACCTTGGTTTGACCTTACCCAATCGCATAGGAAAACCTTTCCTATGATCCAACCCCAGCCAAGAGTATGTTCTAAACTCAAGACCTCCAAGTCTTGGTGAAGAATCTCTGATCTCGTTGGTAGTACGACACCAAGAGACGACTTTCGTTGTTAAACAAACAACTCAAAAAACAGAGAAATGTGAAGCACTAAGATAACTCAAATATTACAAGAAAGAACAAACTATAAACCGTAAACCCTATACAAATCTCACAATTACTATGAATATGTATAAGATGAAAATCATGAAGAACATGTAATTTCTACCCTTAAGAAATCTCTAAACAGTAATGAAAGAATCATGCAAGAACAAGATAGAATGATGAACACATTTGATCATATGCAATGGATGACATGTTAATCCCTAAGCATAATACTATCTCACTCTAATTTCACATACAACTTTTCTCTCTTCCTATATGAGATACAAAGAATACGAAAATATGCAACTTAGCAATTCTAAAATGAATGTATGAATGTGTTAAGCATGGTGTAAAAACACAGTTTATATAGAAAATTTATTTTGCACCCAGTTAATCGATTATGTTGTATGTTAATCGATTAACGGGCTGTTAGAGAGTAACTGAATTCTGTTTTTCAGTTATCTGTTGAAACTGTTAAAAACTTTTTCACGTTAATCGACTAAAGTTTCACTTAATAGATTAACTGACATATTTTTAGTTAAGATGTTAATTGGTAAACTACCTGTATGTTATGCTTATCAACTATACATGTTTTACCTTTATGTTACGCCTAAAATACACAAACAACATGTATGATTAATGGATGAACATATAATAAGCTAGATGACATGTCTCATGTAAATGATATGATAGTTTTTAGAACTTGTGAGATTTGCATCTAGGTTTACCTAACCTAGACTCAATAACTAAGGCACATCTAAGACTCTAGTCTAGACATGAAGCTCTTGAATTTTTGACATGTTGATTTGTTGAGTTGTCTTTAAGCTTTCACTAAGTCCTTTGTCTTCATCAAAACATAGGCAAGCATAAGTGCTCTCTTGACACATTGCACTTTCAATCTCCCCCTTTTTGATGATGACAAACTCAACACCAAATTTTGTTTTGATGCATAGCTTGAAGATGATCACAGAATGCATGGTTGTTGATTTTAAAGTTAAAGCGCATAGCTAGACAACGAAACCTGAATAGTATTTACAACCTGCACACATTAAACTACAAAACAACCTTTCTCCCCCCTTTGACATTACAAAACAGATAAACTAAATGAAATTTTGGTCAAAAGTAATAAGAGATGTGAAGTGAACTCAAACTGTAATTAATCAATTAATGTTGGAAATGTAATTAATTAACCAATTGATGAAAGAATTGGACAAGTGCACACATTTACCAACATTTAATCGATTAAAATAGCACGTTAATCGATTAAACCAACAGAATACAACAACACTATTCAAACAACAGGCTCAATCAAACATAAGATATACATATAATCAAACATGATCAAGAACCATTAAACATTCAATCATGGTATATTTGACATATATAAGCAAAATAAAACCATAATAGTGAAAGTGCAATGTGTCAAGAGAGCACTTATGCTTGCCTATGTTTTGATGAAGACAAAGGACTTAGTGAAAGCTTAAAGACAACTCAACAAATCAACATGTCAAAGATTCAAGAGCTTAATGTCTAGACTAGAGTCTTAGATGTGTCTTAGTTATTGAGTCTAGGTTAGGTAAACCTAGATGCAAATCTCACAAAGGCTAAAAACTATCATATCATTTACATGAGATATGCCATCTAGTTTATTATGTGTTCATGCATTAATCATACATATTATTTGTGCATTTTAGGCATAACATAAATGTAAAACATGTATAATTGATAAGCATAACATATAGGAACTTTACCAATTAACATCTTAACTGAAAATACGCCAATTAATCGATTAAGTAAAGCTTTAATCGATTAACGTTAAAACAGTTTCAACAGAAAACTGAAAAACAGATTTCAGTTACTCTCTAACAGCCCGTTAATCGATTAACTTGCAACTTAATCGATTAATTGGGTGAAAACCAAACTTTTCTATATAAACTGTTTTGTTAACATATTTCAAATATGATTTGATACATTCATACATTCATATTAGAATTGCTAGGTTGCGTATTTTCATGTTCAATGTATGTCATATAGGCAGAGGGAATTGCATGTGAGATTAGAGTGAGATAGTATTATGCTTAGGATTAACATGTCATCTAGTGCATATTATCAAATGTGTTCTTCATCCTATCTTGTACTTGCATGATTCTTTCACTACTGTTTAGAGATCTATTAAAGGGAAAAATCACATGTTCTTCATGATTTTCATCTTATACATATTCATAGTAATTGTGAGATTTGTATAGGTTTATAGCTTGATCTTTCTTATTATATTTGAGCTATTTTAGTGCTTCACATTACTTTGATTCTTTGTATTATTTGTGTGACAAGGGAAGTCGTCTCTTGGTGTCGTACCACCAAAGAGATCAGAGAGTCTTCACCAAGACTTGGAGGTCTTGAGTTTAGAGCATACTCTTGGCTGGGGCTGGATCGTAGGAACAATTTTCCTAGGCGATTGGGTAAGGTCAAACCAAGGTATAGGTTCTGGGAACTCAAGAAGGGAGCATTCAAGGTCTTGTAATCGGAAGTGTGTTTGTAAGGCACATTGGTTTCAATTTTAGAGAATAAAAATCTCCCGGATCAGAAGGGGGGACTGGATGTAGTTTTGTAGTGGACCACAAAACGAACCAGTATAAAAACCTTGTTGCATATTTTTTCTTTCCCTTATCTCTTTACTATTTTTAGTATCTTTTAATTGCCTATTGAAGCTGATATTTTGAACATAACATTACTGCCAAATAAATATCATTTGTGTTCAAATATATCTACTAAATAAATTCTGAATAATCTGTAATTGGCTGTGTAATTGAGCCAGTGAGCAACTGCAATTTCTATGTGACTTAATCGATTAAGTCATATCATTAATCGATTAACTGGGTAAATTTCCAGAACAGGGCGTTGGTGCAAATAGCGGTAAGTGGAAACCGCGACACCTATTCAACCCCCTTCTAGGTGTATTCTGTCACTAATACCTAACAAGTGGTATCAGAGCTAGTACGCCGTGCTAGCTCAACTGTATCCACGTGATCCGTTAGGGAAATTAAATGGGTTCCACCAACCCCTTCGGCGGTGATGACGCATCCATTAACCGCCCTCTCGTATTCAGTGGCGAAGGATATGCCTACTGGAAAGTTCACATGAAAATCTTTATAGAGGCCATCGACTCAGATATTTGGGAATCCGTAGTCAACGGACCCTTCGTTCCACAACATTTAGTGGACGATGAACCGAAAGATAAACCCAAAAGTCTATGAACTGGTGATGAACGCAAAAAGGTTCAGTATAACCTACGTACCAAAAATATCATCACATCGGTCCTATCCTATGATGAGTTCTTTCGGGACACTTTACAAGTGACTCACGAAGGCACTAGGGAAGTCAAGCGTGCCAGACTGAATTCCTGACACATGAATGAGTTATTTCGTATGTTACCAAATGAATCTATAAGTGATATGCAAAAACGTTTTACTCATATAGTTAACCACTTAGTTGCTTTTGATAAATTGTTTAACAAAGGTGAGCTTACTAACAAAGTTTTACATTGTCTTGACAGGAGATGACATCCAAAAGTAACAAGTATTATGGAATCAAAGGATCTTGACTCCATGCCTTAGGCGACACTATTCGGAAAACTCCAAGAGCATGAAATGGAGCTTGGACGCCTGACTATGCGTGAAGAATCAGATCGCAAAAAGAAAAGTATTTCTCTCAAGGCAACAACGTCTCAATCCATAGAAGGGAGAAAAGAAGATGAATCTAATTCAGATATAGACGAAGAAACTTTGAGCCTTCTCGTATGCAAATTCGAGAAATTTCTAAAGAAAGCAGGCTTCAAACATTTCCAGAAGAAAGAAGCGCGAGAGTCGACCAGAAAAGGCAAGAGTAAAGAGCGCTTCACTTGCCATGAATGTGGTAAGCCAGGACATATGAGGTTCAAGATCACTCCTAGGAGAAGGGTCTAACATCAACCGCCCTCTAAGCTTTGTTGGAGAATGCTATGACTTCTGAAAAATTAGAATGAGGGTCTTTATTGAGAGTCAAGACTTAGACATATGGAACGCGATTGAAGAAGGACCATATATACCCTTCACTGTTATCAACAGTATAAGAGAAATAAAGCCAAAATCATCATGGAACGATGAAGACAAAAAGAAGGTACGATATGATTTAAAAGCAGAGAACATTCTCTTCTCAACTCTTAGTATTGATGAATTCTTTAGAGTATCAAATTGTAAATCTGCAAAAGAAATGTGGGATACTCTAGAGACCACACACGAAGGAACAAAGGAAGTAAAAAGATCAAGACTCAACAGTCTATCCCAAGAATACGAAATATTTCGCATGAAGCCTGGAGAGAAGATTCTTGATCTACAAAAGTGGTTCACTCATCTTACCAATCACCTTCTTGCACTTGGCAAAGTTCTATCAAATAGTGACTTAAACTTAAAAGTTCTTAGATCACTCACCAGAATATGGCAACCAAAGGTAACTGCAATCTCTAAAAAGAAAAGTGTATCCAAAATGTATTTGCTGATTTGTTTGGTAAATTGTAGGAACACGAACTAAACTAGAACTTAGCCAACTTGATCAACACGAGGAGCAAGAAAAGAAGAAGAAAAATATTTCTCTAAAGGCAAAATTGGATAGATATGACTCATCTGGTGATGACTCAGAAAAAGATGATACAGAAGATATAAGTCTCTTCGTAAAGAAATTCAGAAAGTTCCTAAAAAGGAACAAAGGTGCAAAAACAGGGCAAACAAGGAAATTCAGCAAAAGCAATGATGCCTCCACCTCAAGTCAAAACTTTACATGTTTTGAATCTGGCAAACCCGGTCACATGAAGATGGATTGTCCAAACTTGAAAAAGGGTTCCTTCAAGGGAAAGAATGATGTAAAGACTGGACGAAGAGCATATGTTGCTTGGGAAGACAATGATACAAGTTCTGCATCCGAAACAGAAAACGAAGAGCAAGCACATCTATCACTTATGGCATCTCATCTTTCTGATGATGAAGAGGTAAACGACTCTAATACATTTTCTTCTTCCGAACTTCAATTTGCATTTAATGATTTACATGATGAATATGTTAAATTGTCAAAAATGTTTCTAATACAAAAATCTGAAATAGATGCATTTAGAAACAGACCTTCTTCTTCCTCTTGTCAAAACTGCGTAACTCTTGAAAAGAAAGTATTAACATTAAGTCTCGAACTTAATAAACTAAACTAAAGTGGTAAAAGCTTAGAAAAGATTATTAATTAGCAAAGACACTTAACAGACTGAAGAGGTCTTTGCTATTAAAAAAGCCATGGTTTCAAGAAACCAAGTGTCCAAAAGAAAATAAACTTTCAAAAGGAAAGTATCCATACATTTGAAAAATCTAGAACACACTTTCATCAACCCATATGTACATATTGTAAAATTTATGGGAATACACCAAACACATGCATGTTTAGAAAATATGGTGTACCCCTAGGAAAATTTAAATGGATTGAGAAAGGTACTGACCATCTAGGATCCAAAGAATATTGAATACCTAACAAAACTTAATTTATTTTTTAGGAAAACATGAGAGCCGCCTGCAATTTATGGTACATAGATAGCGGCTGCTCAAAACACATGACGGGCGATAAAAGTAAATTCTCTGTCCTTACTCCAAGGGACAAAGGATCCAAAGAATTCTTGTAGTTGGTAGAATTGGAAAGCCATCATCAACAACTATAGAAGGTGTACTATATGTTGAAGGACTTAAACATAACCTTCTAAGCATAAGTCAATTATGCGACAAAGGATTTCATGTGGCATTCTACCCAGATAAATGCATCATTGAAAGTAAGGATAATT
>NW_017718062.1:0-461 GCF_001865875.1 Lupinus angustifolius
AGTACTGCTTGTTATGTTTCGAATTGAGTTCTTATAAGACCTATTCTTAAGAAAACCCCCTATGAACTCTTCAAAGGTAGAAAACCTAACATTTCTCATCTACATGTTTTTGGTTGTAAATGTTTTATTCTGAACAATGGTAAGGATAATTTGGGCAAGTTTGATGCAAAAGCTGATGAATGGATTTTCCTTGGCTATTCTCTCACGAGTAAAGCTTATAGAGTCTTTAATAAAAGAAATTTAGCCATGGAAGAATCTGTTCATATAACTTTTGATGAAAACAATCATGCTTTAAAAGAGGTAATATCCTGTGATGAAGACGACTTGCCAAGTTCCTCCGCCAAAGAAAACTCCATTGTTGATGTTACAACTGAACCTGAAGAATTGAGAAAAGATGATAATATATCTTCTCAAGAAGAGCATATTCACTCAGATCTACCAAAAGAATGGAGAACTCATCG
>NW_017718063.1:0-2933 GCF_001865875.1 Lupinus angustifolius
AGTTCAAATTTATGTAGATGATATTATTTTTGGTTCTACTAATAAAAATTTGTGTAGTGAATTTTGCTAAATGATGCAAGGAGCATTTGAAATGTCCATGATGGGAAATTGAAATGTCCATGATGGGAAAGTTGAACTACTTTCTTGGACTACAAATCAAACAGCTTGATAATGGCATATTTGTGAGTCAAACCAAGTACTGCAAGGATTTACTAAAAAGATTTGATATGGATGACTGCAAGCCAATAACTACTCCTATGGGATCTAGCACATACATTGATACCGATGAAAGTGGAAAAAGTATTGAAATATCAAAGTATCAAGGTATGATCGGATCTCTTCTATATTTGACTGCTAGTAGACCTGATATCATGTTTAGTGTATGTCTGTGTGCATGTTATCAGTCTAAACCAAAAGAATCACATTTAGTTGCTGTTAAGAGGATTATGAAATATTTAAAAGGTACAACTGAAGTTGGACTGTGGTATCCAAAAGGAAGTATTTGTGAACTGGTTGGATATTCAGATTCAGATTTTGCCAGATGTAAATCCGAAAGGAAAAGTACAAGTAGTACTTGTCACATTTTAGGCAATGCTTTAGTTTCTTGGTCTTTCAAGAAACAAGCACGTGTTGTGCTAAGTACTGCTGAGGCTGAATATATAGCAGCAGGTAGTTGTTATGCCCAAGTGTTGTGGCTTAAGCAACAATGACGAGATTATGGCTTAGATTTAGGATACACTCCGCTGAAATGTGATAATACTAGTGCTATAAACCTTACAAAGAATCCCATTATGCATTCTAGAACCAAATACATAGATATAAGACATCACTTCCTAAGGGACAATGTTCAAAAGAAAGATGTATCTGTAGAATTTGTTGACACTCATAACCAACTTGCAGACAGTTTCACTAAACCCTTGGCAAAAGAATCTTTTTACAAAATTAGACTTGAATTAGGCATTCTTGATGAAGCTTACCTGTCTTAAACATGCTTATATGATTATATGTTTTCTTCATTATTATTATCTCATGCCTACTTGATCTTAAATATATTTATTTGTGTCAAAAACTTAAATTTTTGGGTTAAAAATCATTTTTATAGCTTAATTTTTCCTAAAAATAAGTTTTTTTGGGTAAGTAATCGATTACACCGGAGAGTAACCGATTACAGGGTTAAACAACGTATTTCAGTAACCGATTATCCAAAGTAAGTAATCGATTATTCAAAGCTGTTGTTTGAAAATTTTAAAAATTTGATTTTGAGTAACCGATTACTCAAAATGAGTAACCGATTACTCTGTGCCATTATATATGAAATTTCTGCAATTTTTAACTTTTTCAAAAATCATCTTCCTCACTCAACTCGTGTTCTCTTCTTCTCAAAGCCTCACAACCTCTAAAAAACTTATTTTTGATCCATTTTGGGTGATTCTTGTGTCCATTCCTATCACATTTTCCATTCTAAACACTTCTAACCAAACATTTTCGTGATTAGTGGCTTGAATCAAAAACCCCCAAATTCTCCAAAAACCTAAGATCTCAAATCCATGGCTTCCTCTTCTAAATCAAAGAAAAAATGCTCCAATACCACTCAAAGGAGTCAAGGAACGACATCTTTGGAGTGTAACCCTCTGGATTTGACAAGATTTATAGCTAATGAGTGTTTGAAGAACACTTTCATGGACATATTATTTTCAAGTCCCGAACAAATTGTTACTTAGTTGTTGTTTGTTTTTGAGTTATTACTGCATACTTCTGGATAAATTACTTTATGATGTTTTATATTTCCGTTTCTGATATTTTGATTGAAACATCTTATTTAGTTACTACATTGATTTTTATATCTATTGTGCTATACATCATGTATGCTATATATGCTATATATCTTGTGCTGAACTGTTGGCTTTTCTACTTTTTGATGAAGTCAAAAGGGGGAGAAAAGTTGGGAGAGTGTATTTTCTGTCAAAATTTATTCCAGGCACTTAACTCCAAATGAAAGGGGGAGCATACAAGATAGGGGGAGCATACTCAAGACAAGTCAAGATATATCACAAAGTATGCTACTCTCAGAAAATTCAAAAAACTACACTGTCAAGTAGATATTGGTTTGTCATCATCAAAAAAAGGGAGATTGTGAAGAAGATCTTTGCTTCTGACCTTGGCACGGTTTTGATGAAGACACCAACATCACCAAAAAGAAGAAAAGGAAGAATACTTATGAAGACAAAGAAGAATAAAACTTCAAGATAATTAGATTAAGTCTCTATAGGTACTTCTATCCTAAAACTCTTACTTATGCAAAGTAGTAATGCTCAAACTATTTTTAAAGAATAATGAAACACTTTAAAAATACTTAAATTTTTTTTTGAAAAGATGTGTAAACGGGTTACTTCATTCAAGTAACAAGTTACATGTGAGAGAAAAAGAGTTATCTAACTTAAAACTGCTCAAAGTAATCCATTACTGCATTTGAGTAACAGATTACCAGTTTTACAATTGTTGAGTAACCGATTACCCAAATGGTGTAATCGATTACTCAAATTCAAATTTAAAAATTAAGTGGACAGCATGTTTGGGTAATCGATTACTCTGTTACATCAGTTTTTTAGATTTGAAACTCAAGAGTTTTCATCCCAAACGAAATGCCTTCATTCCAAACAATTTCTACTCTTTCATAAAGGCACAATGGGTGTTTGGAAAGCCTATATAAAGACTCTAACTCTCACAACATCAACATACAACTTATATACAACTCTCATAAATTCTCTCACCGTTTTTCTGCACTTTTGCACTGAGTTCTTAAACTTTCAATAGAGAATTTATTCTGAGTGATTGCTTCATAAAAAGTTTTCACAATTATATTGAGCATTATTACTAAGCATAAAGAGAGTTGATTAGATTGCAAGTGTTATTATATTTCATACTTGTAAAGG
>NW_017718064.1:0-8040 GCF_001865875.1 Lupinus angustifolius
AGAAAGGGGATAGAGTGACTTGGAAAAGTATTTTCCAAGGTATAAATATTAGTGAGTGTGTAAGGTACAGAGAGATCTCGGGGTGAGATATTGTAATTACAACTCTTAATATTTAGTGGAAAATCTCTTGTGCTGCAAGAGTACTGGACATAGCCTTCGGTGGACAAGAAGGTGAACCAGTATAAAATACTTGTGTACTATCCTTTCCCTTTCCTCTTTACTTTATACTTGTTTATTTTCTGCAATATTATCCGCTGCACATTAACTCTTACATTTTGCAGGAAAAGTTACTATAATTTTAAGTCAACTAATCAACCCCCTCTTAGTTGCAATCTTGTTCTTACACATACAACTTGCTATGTGATTAATCATATACTCTTGAGGCCTACTTTTTCATAAACTCCATATGAACTTTTAAAAGGCCGTATACCTAATATTTCTCATTTTCATGCTTTTGGGTGTAAATGATTTATATTAAATAATGGAAAAAGATCTTCAAGTAAATTTGATTCAAAAGCTGATGAGGGTATTCTTTTGGGGTATTCATTATATAGTAAAGCTTATTGAGTCTTTAATAAGTATTCAATGCAAGTAGAAGAGTCCGTGCATGTGCACTTTGATGAATCTTCTCCAAAAGAGTAGAGGAAGGTATTTCATGATGATGTTGCAGGTGCTTTAGAAGAAGCATACTCAAAGGACATGGACCAGGACGAAGAAGAAGCAGAAGCATAGCAAACTATTCACGATGAGCATCAAGACCTACCAATCGCGTGGAAGACCAAGAAGGATCATCCACTCAATAAAGTGATACGTGATATAACTACGGGAGTGGTAACCCGTAGCTCTTTACGTAACTATTGAAACTTTGTAGCTTTTGTTTCTCAAATTGAGCCTAAGACCATCGATGAGGCCATTGAGGATGTGCACTGGGGTATAACTATGCAAGAAGAGCTAAACCAGTTCGAGCGCAATAATGTATGAGACTTGGTCCCTAAGCCTAAAGAACATCCAGTGATTGGTACTAGATGGGTCTTTCGTAATAAATTTGATGAATCTGGCTTGATAATCAGAAATAAAGCTCGCTTAGCGGCCAAGGGCTACAACCAGGAGGATGATATCGATTATGATGAGACCTACGCTCCTGTAGCCAGATTAGAGGCCATAAGGATGCTTTTATCCTTTGCATCAAATATGAACTTCAAGGTTTTTCAAATAGATGTCAAGAGCGCCTTCTTGAATGGCTACATTCAAGAGGAGATATATGTAGATCAACCTCCCGACTTTGAAAATTTTAAATATCCGAACCATGTATATAAGCTTAAAAAGGCCCTTTATGGCCTGAAACAAGCTCCCAGAGTTTGCTATGATAGATTGAGCTCTTTCCTCTCAGAAAAAGGGTTCGTGAGGGGTATGGTTGATACGACCCTCTTTATTCGTAGATTAGATAATCATGTGCTTTTTGTTCAAATATATGTAGATGATATAATCTTCGGATCTACTAATGACATTCTATGTAAAGAATTTTCTGAGTTGATGCAAGGTGAATTTGAGATGTCGATGATGGGTGAGCTGACCTTCTTTCTTGGACTTCAAATCAAACAAATGGAAAGCGGCATCTTCATTCATCAATCGAAATATTGCAAAGAGTTACTAAAGAAGTTCGAAATGGAAAAGTGTATAGAGGCTTCAACACCTACGGCGTCCGCATGCTATCTAGATGAAGATGAAAAGGGAAAAGCAATTGAGGTAACCAAATATCGTGGGATTATCAGCTCATTATTGTATTTAACTACGGGAAGCCCTGATATTATGTTTAGTGTTTGTATGTGTGCTAGATTTCAAGCTTTGCCTAAAGATTCACATTATACTGCTGTAAAACGAATAATGAGATATTTAAAAGGAACAACTAATATGGGATTATGGTATCCTAGGGATGCATCACTATCCTTGGTAGGGTATTCCTGAAAGTGCAAAGTGTCAAGGATTGCACTAGCAACGTTTGCCTATGTCTTGATGAAGAAAGGAATTAATTAAAGCTTAAATATGGCTCAACAATCAACATGCCTAGAACTCATTGGTAATATCTAGACTAGGTTATATCAATAGAGTTATATTTCTTAGTAGTCTAGGATGTGTGCCTTAGTTAGTGAGTATAGGTGAGGTAAACTTAGATGCAAGTCTCGCAAGCCATTATAATTGTCATATCATATTCATGAGGCATATCATCTAGTTTATTATATGTTCATGCATTAATCATACATGTTATATGTGCATATTAGGCATAATGTAATTGCTAAAACATGTATAAGAGTCAAGAATAACATATAAGTAGTTTACCATTTAACATACGTGTATGTTTTCTGTTATAATTGTTCTCTGTTTCGACTGCGTAACTGAATGCAACGGTTTGAAGGGTCAAATATGTCTTGTATAAGTTCTGGCAAGTTGCAGAAACGTGTAGCATTGCATACTATTGTTTAGAATTGATTAGAGAACATATTTTCATGATTTACTGTATAATAGGCAGAGAAAGATGCATGTGTGAGGAAGAGAGATTAACATGCTTAGTTGATGTTGTTCATGGTGTATTGCATGCTGATTTCATATGCTTAATATCATCCATTCTTTCTTGCATGTTCATGCATTCTTGTTAGAGATTTTAAGAGAAATATTTTGTGTTTACTGTTTTGTATTAACTCACATATGCATGATGACTTGTGTTACTTGAGAGTGGGTTAATCTTCATCATGGAAGCTGATATATTGCATACTAATACTTTGTTATATCCTTGTTAATATTGCATAAAAATATCTGTTGTATCTCTGCTTATCTGTTGGTAAATAATTGTGCAAGAAGTTGATCTGGTAATTCTGTTTCTATTGCGAGTTAACCGATTAAGCCAACTGGTTAATCGATTACCTGGGTTGTTTTCCAGAACTGGGTTTTGGCGCGAGAAGTGGTAATGGATAACCGCTACACCTATTCAACCCCCCTTCTAGGTGTGTTTAGGCCACTGATACCTAACAAGTGGTATCAGAGCTAGTGCGACATGCTAGCTCAACCGTATCCGCGTGATCATAAGGGAATTAAAATGGGTTCCACCAACCCCTTTTGGTAGTGATAGCGCATCCATTAACCGCCCTCCCGTATTCAGTGGCGAGGGATACGCCTACTGGAAAGTCTGAATGAAGATATTTATTGAGGCCATTGATTCAGAAATTTGGGAATCCGTAATCAACAGGCCATTCGTCCCACTTCATTTAGTGGACGACGAACTGAAAGAGAAGCCTAAAAGCTTGTGGACCAATGAGGAGCGCAAAAAGGTTCAGTATAACCTACGCGCTAAAAATATAATCACCTCAGCCCTATCATATGAGGAATTCTTTCGGGTATCTCCGTGCCAAAGTGCCAAGGAGATGTGGGACACTTTACAAGTGACCCACGAGGGAACTGAGGTCAAGCGCGCAAGGCTGAATGGGCTGACACATGAATATGAATTATTTCGTATGTTACCAAGTGAATCAATTAGCGATATGCAAAAACGATTCACTCATATTATAAATCATCTTGTTTCCCTTGATAAAATCTTTTGCAAAGGTGAACTAACTAATAAATTTTTACGCTGTTTTGACAGGAGATGGCAACCTAAAGTAACTGCAATCATGGAATCTAAAGACCTTGATTCCATGCTTTTGGCAACATTATTCGGAAAGCTTCAAGAGCATGAGATGGAGCTTGGATGATATACCATGCATGAAGAGTCAGAGCGCAAGAAGAAAGGCATATCTCTTAAAGCTACAACGTCACAACCTACTGAAGAGATAGATAATGATGACTCTGACTCTGACATTGATGAAGAAACGTTAAACCTTATCGTACGAAAGTTTGGGAAATTCTTGAAGAAGAAAGGAGGTTTCAAGAGTTTTCAAAAGAAAGAGGCGCGAGAATCAACAAGAAAAGGCAAGAATAAAGAGCGTTTCACTTGCCATGAATGTGGTAAGCTGGGTCACATGAAATTCCAATGTCCCACTTACCTGAAGAAAGTTGATTCAGAAAAGAGTACTCCCCGAGACTTCAACTCGAAGAAAGCTTACATTGTCTGGGATGTACCGGAAGAAGAAACGACATCAAGCACCTCAGATGAAGAGGAAACCGCCAAGCTATGCCTAATGACTATAACAGATGAGGTTTGTAGATCAGGTAGTACAAAGGATGTTGAGGTATATTCTGACACATCATCCTCTTCTGATGATTCTCCCTCATATGATGTTTTATATGATGCTTATATCAAAATGCATGAAGAACTAAAGAAATTAGCAAGAATTAGTGCCGATAGAAAAAGGGTAATTTTGCTAAATGATCAAAAAATAATACAACTACAAAAATAATTATATGAGTTGAAATCGGAAAATGAAACTTTAATCTAATTTTTTCTTGTAATTCATGTGACTGCTCTAATGATAAATCATGTCAAACTACTGTCTGTGAGTCTTGCGAGGACTTGAAAAATGAGAATTTTAAACTAAATAAAAAACTCGCAAAACTTACAGATAGTCAACACCAATTGGATACCTTGCTAAGTAAAACAAGAAATGTTGGTGACCACACTAGATAAGGGTATATCCCCCCATTTCATAGAAATAGACCATATAGGAAACCTCTAACTCGTGCTAATAAAAAGTCTTATAATAAAAATAGAGTTCCTACATGTTTCTATTGTGGCACATATGTCTACGAACACACGGACAACATTGGTATCTTGACAGCGGGTGTTCGAGACATATGACAAGAGATAAGTCAAAATTCCTAGAATTGTCATTGAAGGAAAAAGGTTTCGTCACATATGGAGATAACAACAAAGGAAAAAACCTAGGCACCAGAAAAATTGGCAACTCAACCCATGCTGTAATCGAGAACGTTCTATACGTTGAAGGTTTGGAACATAATCTTTTGAATATTAGCCAACTCTGTGACAAAGGTAATCGTGTGTCATTTGATTCTGATTATTGTATAATCTGTGACGTTTTATCTAATGATGTAAAGTTTATCGGCTATCATGTTAATAAAGTTTATATGGTTGACCTGGAGGATGTCACTTCTCTTTTTTCAAAATGTTTTATTTCAAAAGAAGATGACATCTGGCTTTGGCATAGACGAGTTGCTCACATTCATGTGAAGCATCTAGAAAAATTATCTAAAAATAATTTGGTTATTGGTCTGCCAAAACTTGATTTTAAAACTCAGGATTCTTGTGACATGTGTCAAAAATGTAAACAAGTAAAGAATTATTTTAGTAAAAAAAAAATGCGATATCTACTACTAGACCTTTGGAGCTTCTCCATATGGACTTGTTTGGACCATCACAAAGCACGAGTTTTGGTGGAAGTTTTTATGCTTTGGTAATTGTTGATGACTTTTCTAGATTCACATGGACCTTGATTTTGGCATCTAAGAGCGATGCATATAAATCTTTTAAATGTCTAGCCAAGCAAATTCAAAACCAGTATAGCCTTAAAAATGTTTACATACGATCCGACCATGGCGGAGAATTTGAAAATCATAAGTTTAAAAATTTTGTAATAAGCATGGCATCATGAATCAGTTCTCGGCTCCCCGTACCCCTCAACAAAATGGAGTTGTTGAGAGGAAAAATAGAGTTCTAGAGGAACTCGCGAGGACCATGCTAAATGAGAACAAGGTTCCCAAATATTTCTGGGCTGATGCAGTATACGCTGCCTGTTATGTAATGAATCGAATACTTCTAAGACCTACTTTTTCGAAAACCCCATATGAGATTTTAAAAGGTCGAAAACCAAATATTGCTCATCTTTATGCATTCAGGTGCAAATTTTTTATTTTGAATAATGGAAAAAGAACTTTGGGAAAATTTGACTCGAAGGCTGATAATAGCATATTTCTAGGGTATTCATTGCATAGTAAGGCTTTTTGTATGTTTAATAAGTATTTCATGCAAGTAGAAGAGTCTATTCATGTTCATTTTGACGAATCGTCTCCAAAAGAGAAGAGAAAGCTATTTCCTGATGATGTTTCAGGTGTGCTAGAAGAAGATTATACAAGGGACATGAACCAAATCCAACAAGAAGATGCAAAACAAATAGTTCAAGATGAGCAACAGGACATGTTGATTGCGTGGAAGACCAAAAAGGATCATCCACTAGACAAGGTGATAGGTGACATATCTACGGGGGTGGGAACCCGTAGTTCTTTACGTAATTTCTGTAATTTCGTTGCATTTGTGTCTCAAATAGAGCCAAAGACCATCGCTGAAGCCATCGAGGATATACACTGGGGTATAGCTATGCAAGAAGAGTTAAACAAATTTGAGCGTAATAATGTGTGGAACTTGGTCCCTAAACCAAAAGAACATCCTGTAATTGGCACGAGATGGGTCTTTCGTAACATGCTAGATGAATCTGGCTTGACCATTAGAAATAAGGCTCACTTAGTGGCCAAAGGCTACAACCAGGAGGAGGGCATCGACTATGATGAAACCTACGCTCCTGTATATAGACTTGAGGCCATTAGGATGTTATTATCCTTCACATCTATCATGAATTTTAAGCTCTTCCAAAGGGATGTTAAGAGCATATTTTTAAATGGCTATATTCAAGATGAGATGAACGTAGACTAACCACCAGGGTTTGAAAACTTCAAATACCTGAACCATGTGTATAAACTCAAGAAGGCCCTTTATGGCCTGAAACAGGCTCCTAGAGCCTGGTACGATAGATTGAGTTCGTTCCTATTAGAAAAAGGGTTCAAAAGAGGATTGGTCGACACTACTCTCTTTATCCATATATTAGATAATCATGTTTTACATGTTCAAATATATGTTGATGATATAATCTTTGGATCTACTAATGACATCCTTTGTAAGGAATTTTCTGAGATGATGCAGGGCGAGTTCGATATGTCGATGATGGGTGAGCTGACTTTCTTCCTTGGGCTTCAGATTAAACAAATGGAAAGTGGCATCTTCATTCACCAATCGAAATATTGCAAGGAATTACTAAAGAAATTTGATATGGAACAATGTAAAGATGCATCTACTCCTATGCTTCCTCATGCTATCAAGATGAAAATGGAAAAGCTATCACGGTAACCAAATATCGTGGGATTATCGGCTCTGTATTATATTTGATTGCAAGCCGCTCTGATATTATGTTTAGTGTTTGTATGTATGCTAGATTTCAAGCTTTGCCTAAAGATTCACATTATATTGTTGTTAAACGCATCATGAGATATTTAAAAGGAACAATAAATGAGATTATGGTATCCTAGGGATGCCTCATTATCTTTGGCAGGTTACTCTGATTCTGACTTTGTTGGGTGTAAGTTGGATTGAAAGAGCACTAGTGGGACTTGTCATCTATTAGGCAGTTCCTTAGTGGCATGACACAGCAAAAAGCAAGCATGCGTTGCTTTGTCCACCGCAGAAGCGGAATACATTGCCGCTGGCGTGTGTTGTGCTCAAATCCTTTGGATGAAGCAGCAACTTAAGGACATTGGGCTTAAACTAGAAAAACCCCCATTAAATGTGATAATACGAGTGTCATCAACCTTTCCAAGAATCCTATTTTGCATTCAAGAACCAAGCATATAGAAATAAGGCATCATTTTTTGCGTGATTGTTGAAAGCGTATATTCGGTGTTTTTATTTTAGTTGGGAGTTTTCTTCTCTCAACAAATCGTCCTGACAGTAGTGTCAATTTGTTGAAGGATTAATACTCTCATTTTCGTTATGTTCCTTTTGTAAGTAAGAGAACTCGGTTTTATTATTTGTTCGCCATCTCGGCTTTGTTGAAATAAATTTCAACGCCGGTATAATGGTTTCAAGAATATTCCAGTTACAACTTACTTTCTTAATAATCATGTGAATAAGTCATTCCTTCTTTGCCCCATCTCGGCTTTGTTAGAATAAATTCTAACGCCGGTATAATGGTATCGAAGCAATTACCTATTATATAATTATTAAGTACCTTTGAATACCATCTCGGTTTTGTGGAATAAATTCCAACA
>NW_017718065.1:0-254 GCF_001865875.1 Lupinus angustifolius
CCACAATGAATTGCCTAATAAAATGAATCATATAAATATGTCAATGCACAAATAATAGATTTGAACATATTTTGATTGGTTTTTGTTTAAAGTGAATATAAACAAGTAACACTAAACATAAAACTAAATATTAACAAATTCTTGAGGAAACAAAAATCTTTTTGAATAAGGAAAATATATTTCTCATCTTCTTTTGAGTTTGAACTACTTAGACAAGTTCTTATGTTTTACTTTGGTTAACCCCAAACACCAAG
>NW_017718066.1:0-11883 GCF_001865875.1 Lupinus angustifolius
TAGCCTTACGTCATCCATGAGGTCATGTTCTTGGCCTTTAAGCAAAGAAAAAGTAAGATGTTCCATGATTTGACCAAAAAATCACTTTTTTGGTGTGCTAGCCGCTTAGCCCACCCGTTTCCCCGCTAAGCTGCATGTTTCAGCAGCTTGGCTGACCTGGTTCCCCGCTCAGCTGCATGTTTTAGCCGCTCAGCTGACTGGTTCCACGCTCAGCTGCCTGTTTCAGCAGCTTAGCTGACCTGGCCTGGTGCTTGGTGCTGGCTGACCTGGCCTGATGCTTAGTGTCTGCCAGACCTAGCCTGGTGCTTGGTGCCTGGCTGACCTGGCCTGGTGCTTGGTGTCTGGCTGACCTGGCCTGATGCTTGGTGCCTGACTGACCTGGCCTGGTGCTTGGTACTTGGCTTGGCTGGACAACTTTGTGCTTGATTTCTTCACGGTGAAGCAACCTTTTTTCCTTTGGTTTGTTACTTGATTTTCGTTGGTTGTTTGGCACTTTTGGGCTGTTTTCTTTGAGTTAAGGTAAGCATTTGATTTTTTAAAGTTGCTTTTCTTTAAGTTAAGGTAAGCATTTGATTTTTGAAAGTTGCTTGGCCTACCTTAACATAGGTTTCTTCAAGACGAAGTAAGCTACCTTTCTTCAAGGCTAAGTAACAAAACTTGATTACTTTTAGCAATTCATTTTGAGATTTTGTCTTGAACTTCAGCTTGAATTCTTATCCATCTTTGAATTTTTTCTTTAATATTCAATTTCCTACAAAACTCAAAGAAAACTTGGACAAGAATTAATAAAGAACCAATTTATTTAATCATGCAAAATTCACCTAAAAAGTGTTAATTTAAGTTGGTTTTCTACAATTTTCATAGGATAAGTGCCACATAATGATGGTGAAAAGTGTATACTTTTGGCACTTATCAGTGATCATATTCGAAAAGGTGATTGTATGCTAGAATTTGTAGAAACCTTTAAGTAATTAGCGGATATTTTCACCAAGCCCCTCTCACGAGATACTTTTTATGTTCTTCGAAGAGAACTAGGAATCCTTGATGAAAAATATCTTGAATGAGTCTATCTTATTGCCTTGCATGATTAATTTCCTTGTATGCTTCAAAATAAAAATATGTCGAATGCTAGTTACTCCTTGTATGATCCATGATTCGATAAATAAGCTCTATGTATATATGTGACTGCTCAATATTGCCTTTTAAAAGTTAGAAATATTTGCATGCTTTTCAAAACATCCAAAATGTTGTATTTGATGCTACTTAATCGATTAAGGCCTTAGTTAATCGATTACCTGGGTGCAATTTTTTAAAACCTGTTATTTTTAACTCAGCTTAATCGATTAAGTCTAGTAGTTAATCGATTAACGACACCAGTTAAATAGAAACAAAAGCGTTTCTGGGCATTTTTCAAAACCTCCCTCATCCCCTTTTCTCTCAAATCTCAGAGGAACAAGCTCAACATCATTCCTAAACATTAACCTAGCCTTAAACCGAGTACTCCAACCTCATTCCACTCCATAAACTTTTTTCTCCATCACTAATTTCCAAGAAATCCGGTTACCCCCAATTCCAAAATCCTAAGTTAGGTTCTCCGTGAAACCCTCCATTAAACCTTCAATCAGCTCGGTTTTCAACAATAAATGGAGAGAGGTCGTGCAAAAAGGATCAAGACAACCGCTCAACGTTCACCACATCCTCCACAAGCCGTACCCTCGAACCAATAGGTAAGGCAGGACTGTGGAGACCCATATTATTCTTTGATTTTGCAAGAGACTCGCTTGATCAAGTTTCCGGGATAAAACCTACATACATAAGGTATGCCAATTTGACTTGGTTAGCGGAACAAAAATTAGATTTTCCACATGGTGTGCAAGCACAATATGATAACTGCAAAATTGTTTGAGTTGAATGAGGAAATATTCATGAATGTGGGTGGATTATCGTGTAATGGTGCTAGTTTGGAAAACTGTGATTGGGTTAACAATTCTTTTGATGCTGCTGAAGTATATATGTCATGTTTGAGGAGACCTCAATTGTATGTTCAAGGTGAATTGACAAAAGTTGGGTCGTTGTCTATAGAGAATAGGCTCCTGCACTATCTATTGCATACATTCTGATTCAAAGGAACACAAATCATGTACAACCTACTGTGAATGATTTGTGGTTCATGTATGCCATCAAGGAGAATGTGATGATTAATTAGCCTGAGGAGATCCTGAAGGTCATGTACAGTGTCTCTACATCGCAATCAAAATTGATTCCCTATAGTATTTTCATCTCGTGCATTATTGACTATTTGCATATTGATGTTTCTGATAATATAGTTGTGGAATGTTCTGATAAAGATCATTTGATTGGTGAGAGTTTGATTCACAAGATGGGCATCTACAAGTATGGCAACACATGGTAATACCAAGAGGATTTCAACACTGTGAACCTCGACCCCTCTGGTGAGGATGATCAAGATGAAACACATGAGCCAAATGCTACTACTCAGGGGGAGTCTTCTAGAAATGCAAGACAAGAACCAGCCTTTGGCCAAGCTCACTTGAATGCTATGGAACAACGTCTCAACAACAGGATGGATCTTCATTTTCAGTCTCTAAAGGACTCATACCATACGGATCTTGATAATTTTGAGGAGCGTCAGAATGCCTATATAGATAATCACTATCAATCCTTGAGGAACTTCGTTCAGACAACTACTAATTCACAAAACAAGAGGTTGTGTATCGAGTTCAACAAGTTGTGCACCCTCATCAAGGGTGGTGGTAGCTCGATCATTCCTGACGACAAAAACCTTCAATCTCATCCCTAGTTAGGAGACCTTAGAACCATAGGTTTATCCTTCCTAGTTTATGGATTATGTTGATCCTCGTTTCCCTCTTGAGAACTTCATTCTATTTTGTATTTGGATTGTAATAGCTTAACTACTTCTCTTTTACTAGAGTTACATTGGTTTTATGCTTAAACATTGCTTACTGTTTTCAATTGTAAGTAATGCTTTAATGATTTCAAATTGTCTTCTCTCATGATAAATGGTTAATTATGTTGTGAATAGTATGGATTTATATTTAATTGATCTTGATCATGTTTGGTATATGTATTCCTATTGATTGATTAAACCTGTTGTTTACTGTTCATTTATATCAATGCTTAATCATTCCATGCTTAAATTGAGTTAACATAGCCTTTGATGCCATTAAATCAATTTTGTTGTTGTTTGCTGTCAATTTAATCAATTAAGTACTGGTTTTAATCGATTAAATCATGTTAAAATGAGCATTTGTGCAATTTTCTTACAGATGGTAGATTAATTAAACACCCAGAATTAATTGATTAATTACAATATGTTTTAACCAATTAACTCTTCTGACTTTTGACTAGAATTGAATATTTGTATTCTTTTGATAATGTCAAAAGGGGGAGAAAGGTTGCTTGTTGTGTTTAATGTATTTGCAGGTTGTATAATAGCTTCCGTAATAATCATTGCTTACTTAAGGGGGAGAGCAAAACCGCTTCAACTTTGAATTAACAACCAACCATTATGTAAATGTACAACATCGTCAAGCTAATTCATCAAATTTAATGTGGTATTTGATGTGGTGTATGTCATCATCAAAAAGGGGGAGATTGAAAGTGCAAAGTGTCAAGGATTGCACTAGCAACGTTTGCCAATGTTTTGATGAAGACAAGGAATTAATTAAAGCTTGAAGATGGCTCAACAATCAACATGCCTATAACTCATTGGTCATATATAGACTAGGTTATATCAATAGAGTTATATTTCTAAGTAGTCTGGGATGTATGCCTTAAACCATTAATATTGTCATATCATATTCATGAGGCTAATAATCTAGTTTATTATATGTTCATGCATTAATCATACATGTTATATGTGCATATTAGGCATAATATAATTGCTAAAACATGTATAAGAGTCAAGCATAACATATAAGTAGTTTACCATTTAATCACGTTTTTGATATATGCTAGTTAATCGATTAACGTGGTGACTTAATCGATTAACGTGTCTTTTTTCATGTTATAACTGTTTTATGGTTTAACTGCGTAACTAAATGCAATGGTTTGAAGGGTCAAATCTATTTTTGTATAAGTTCTGGCAAATTACAGAAACGTGGAGCATTGCATAATATTGTTTAGAATTGATTAGATAGCATATTTTAGTGATCTACTGTATAATAGGCAGAAGAGAGATGCATGTGTGAGGAAGAGAGATTAACATGCTTAATTGATGTTGATCATGGTGTATTGCATGCTGTTTTCATATGCTTAATCTCATCCATTCTTTCTGGCATGTTCATGCATTCTTGTTAGAGGTTTTAAGAGAAATATTTTGTATTTATTGTTTTGTATTAACTCACATATACATGATGGCTTGGCTTACTTTAGAATGGGTTAATATTTGAGTTTTTCATTGTTGTAAATTGAGCATTTTAGTGCTTGGTAAAACTTGTTATTTGTATACTGTTTTTTTACTTTGGGTTTAGTCTCTTGGTGTCTTACCACCATTGATATAGAGTGAATCTTCACCAAGACTAGGAGGTCTTGAATTTAGAGCGAGGATCTTGGTCGGGGCTGGATCGCGAAAGGTTTTCTCAGGCGATAGGGATAGTCAAACCAAGGTTAGAGGTTCTTGAAATTCAAGAAAGAAATGTCTAGAGTCTTGTAATTGAATTGATGTATGTGACAATACAAAGTGTTCAATATAGTGAAGAGAAATCTCTCAAGATCAGAAGGGGAGGCATGGATGTAGTTTGCAAGTGGACCCGCAAACGAACCAGAATAAAAATCCATTTGTGAAAGCTGTTCTTTCTTAATCTCTTATATAATTCCCACTGTTTTAATTCGTGATTGAAGCTGATATTTTGCATACTAATACTTTGCTATATCCTTTTTAATATTGCATAAAAAATATATGTTGTATCTCTGCTTATCTGTTGGTAATTAACTGTGCAAGAAGTTGATCTGGTAATTTTGTTTCTATTGCGAGTTAATCGATTAAGCCCATTGGTTAATCGATTACCTGGGCTGTTTTCCAGAACTAGGTTTTGGTGCGAGAAGCGGTAATTGATAACCGCTACACCTATTCAACCCCCATTCTAGGTGTGTTTAGGCCACTGATACCTAACAATTCCGATTTTGCAGGATGCAAGTTGGATCGGAAAAGCACTAGTGGGACTTATCATTTACTTGGTAGTTCCTTAGTTGCATGGCACAGTAAAAAGCAAGCATGTGTTGTTTTGTCTACCGCCAAAGCGGAATACATTGTCGCTGATGTGTGTTACGCTCAAATCCTTTGGATGAAGCAGCAACATAAGGACTTTGGACTTATATTAGAAAAGATTCCCATAAAATGTGATAACACATGTACCAAAAACCTATCCAAGAATCCCATTTTGCATTCTAGAACCAAGCATATGGAAATAAGACATCATTTCTTGCATGACCATGTGCAAAAAGGCAATCGTGTTCTTGAATTTGTTGAAACATCTAAGAAATTGGCTGATATTTTCACCAAGCCTCTCTCACGAGATACCTTCTACGTTCTTCAAAGAGAACTTCGAATTCTTGATGAAAATTATCTTGTTTAAAATCGTCTAAAAATGTTATTACAAGCTTTGCATGATTAATGTCCTCTATGCTTCAAAATGTATATTTTTTATGAATGCATCCTATTCCTTTTATGACTCATATTCTTGTGTGACAAGCTAAAAATGTATATGTGATTAAGTAAAAACTGCTTGAAAAATGTTAGAAATCTTTGCAAGCTTTTAAAATCCAAAAGCCTCTTGATTCTACATATATGATGCTAGTTAATCGATTAACTATCCTCCTTAATCGATTAAAATGAGTTCCAGTAGCAAACATTTTAATCGATTACCTCACCTCATTTTTTTCTCCTGAAAACCTCGAATTTTTTACACTATTTAATCGATTAAATGCAGCTCTTAATCGATTAACGACATCAGATATATTAGAATCAGAAGTGTTTTTTTTTTCATTTTTCAAACCCTCTCTTCCTCTTTTTCTCTGAAAATCTCAAATGCAAGCAACAAATTCAAAATCTTAGCTTAATAGATGTATTAAATCTCACCTTTACCCCATTTCTGCACTTCAATTCATGTCTATTTCCCAAGAAATCCCATTCCCATTTCCAAAACCCTAAGCTCTAGGTTCCCTCCGTTATCCTCTTTCATCCTCCATTACTCACGGTTTTTATCATCAATGGAAAGAGGACGTTGGAAGAGGTTCAAGACAACTGCTCAACGCACTCGTAGGCCTCCTAATGCTTCATCTTCAAATTCGAACGTGAGGCATGACCGTGGAGATCCCTACTACTCACTCATACTCCAGGAGACCCGGTTGTCCAAAATTTTGGGAAGGAAACCCACCTACATAAGGTATGTTGATCTTACCTGGATGGTGTAACAGAACTTCGAATTTCCGCAAGGTATGCAGGCTCAAGGTGCTGTAATGTTTTTGGAATTAACGGGTAATCTGTACCCAGCTCTGATTAGGGAATTTTATTCTAACTTCCGTTATAAGGATGGTAGATATTGGTCTATGATTTCGGGAAATTTGTTTGAGATGGATAGTAGCATTTTTATGAATGTGGGTGGCTTATCCACTACTAGTGTTAGCCTAGGTGATTGTGAATGGCTTGCTAATTTCGATGTTGCTGAGGTATATAAATCATGTTTGAGAGGTCCCCATTTGTATGTCCAGGGAGAATTGACTAAAGTTGTTTCTTTATTGGTAGAGAATAGATTGCTTCACCATTTGATTGCGTACATCTTGATTCAGAGGAACACTAACCACGCACAACAATGATCTGAAATTTATGTATGCTGTGAAGGAGAATATAATGGATAATTGGCCTGAAGAGATTCTGAAGGTCATGTATAATGTCTCTACATCGCAATCCAAATTGCTGCCCTACAATATCTTCATATAGAGAATCATTGATTATCTGCATATTGACGTATCTGACACCATCGTCACAAAGACTTCTGACAAAGATCACCTTGTTGGTGAAACCCTTATCCACAAGATGGGTATCTACAAGTATGGAAGTACTTGGCAATACCAGGAATATTTTACTACACTGGATTTGGAACTATCTAATGATGAGGATCAAGCTGGTACAGATCAGCCTAATGCAGAGACTCAGGGGGAGCCATCTGGAACTGTGCAGCAAGAATCGTCCTTTGGATTAGCTCAACTAGATGCCATGGAGAAAAGGCTGAACAACAAGATGGATTTACACTATCAGTCTTTGAAGGACTCCTACCATACTGATTTGGAACAATTTGAGAAGCGTCGGGTTGCTTACATCGATAATCACTATCAGGCTATGAGGAGCATCGAGTTGCTTACATCGATAATCACTATCAGGCTATGAGGAGCTTTATCCAGAACACTACTGAGGCACAGAATGCGAGATTTTGTGCAGAGTTTGAGAAGCTGAGATTCCTCATTCAGGGTGATAGTAGTCTGATCGTACCTGATAATAAAGATCATCCTCCGAATCCTTAGATTAGAAGGCCTTATATCTTATATTGCCCTAGGTTTAGTCATTCTATATGGCTAATGTGTAGGATTTATGTTGCTTTGTAATTTCGAGACATATTTTCTCTTTGCGTTCTGGATTGTAACTCTAACTATCTACTATTGCTACAACTTTATGACTTGCTATGCATGCCGTTCAGAACTTAAATCGTTTCTATTATGATTTCATGTTGCTTACATATGTCAAATATAGCATGATTGAATGTTTAATGGATCTTGATCATGTTTGGTTTTATGTATATCTTATGCTTGACTGAGCCTACTGCTTCAATGTTATAATGTACATACTTGATCATTCCATGCTTGATTGGTTCATGTATAACCCTCCATGAAATTAAATCTGTCATATTGATGCATTCTGTTGGTTTAATCGATTAACCTGTTGTTTTAATCTATTAAATACTGATAAATTTGTGCACTTGTTCAATTATTTCATCAACTGGTTAATTAATTACATTCCCACCACAAATTGATTAATTACAGTTTGAATTCACTTCATATCTCTTCTTACTTTTGACTAAAATTTAATTTTGTTTATCTTTTTGATAATGTCAAAAGGGGGAGAAAGGTTGTTTTGTTGTTTTAATGTGTGCAGGTTGTAAATAATATAAAGCTTTCGTTGTCTAGCTATGCGCTTTAACTTTAAAATCAACAACCATGCATTCTGTGATCATCTTCAAGCTATGCATCAAAACAAATTTGGTGTTGAGTTTGTCATCATCAAAAAAAGGGAGATTGAAAGTGCAATGTGTCAAGAGAGCACTTATGCTTGCCTATGTTTTGATGAAGACAAAGGACTTAGTGAAAGCTCAAAGACAACTCAAGAAATCAACAAGCCAAAGATTCAAGAGCTTCATGTCTAGACTAGAGTCTTAGATGTGTCTTAGTTATTGAGTCTAGGTTAGGTAAACCTAGATGCAAATCTCAAAAAGGCTAAAAACTATTATATCATTTACATGAGACATGATATCTAGTTTATTATATGTTCATGCATTAATCATACAAGTTATTTGTGCATTTTAGGCATAACATAAAGGTAAAACATGTATAGTTGATAAGCGTAACATATAGGTAGTTTACCAATTAACATCTTAACTAAAAATACGCCAGTTAATCGATTAAGTAAAGCTTTAATCGATTAACGTGAAAATCATTTTAACAGTTTCAACAGAAAACTGAAAAACAAATTTCAGTTACTCTCTAACAGCTCGTTAATCTATTAACAGGGAACTTAATCGATTAACTGGGTGAAAACCAGATTTTCTATATAAACTGTTTTGTTAACATATTTCATATACGATTTGATACATTCATACATTCATATTAGAATTATTAGGTTGTGTATTTTCATGTTCAATGTATATCATATAGGCAGAGGGAATTGCATGTGAGATTAGAGTGAGATAGTATTATGCTTAGGATTAACATGTCATCCATTGCATATTATCAAATGTGTTCTTCATCTTATCTTGTTCTTGCATGATTCATTCACTATTGTTTAGAGTTCTATTAAAGGGAAAAATCACATGTTCTTCATGATTTTCATCTTATACATATTCATAGTAATTGTGAGATTTGTATAGGTTTATAGCTTGTTCTTTCTTGTTATATTTTAGCTATTTTAGTGCTTCACATTACTTTGATTATTTGTATTGTTTGTGTAACAAGGGAAGTCGTCTCTTGGTGCCGTAGGAAAGGTTTTCCTAGGCGATTGGGTAAGGTCAAACCAAGGTATAGGTTTTGGGAACTCAAGAAGGGAGCATTCAAGGTCTTGTAATTGGAAGTGTGTTTGTAAGGCACATTGGTTTCAATTTTAGTGAAGAAAAATCTCCCGCATCAGAGGGGAGGACTAGATGTAGTTTTACAGTGGACTGCAAAACGAACCAGTATAAAAACCTTATTGCAGGCTGTTTCTTTCCCTTATCTCTTTACTGTTTTTAGTATCTTTTAATTGCATATTGAAGCTGATATTTTGAATATAGCATTACTGCCAAATAAAGATCATTTGTGTTGAAATATATCTACTAAATCAATTCTATATAATCTGTAATTGGTTGTGTAATTGAGCCAGTCAGCAACTGCAATTTCTGTGCGACTTAATCGATTAAGTCACATCATTAATTGATTAATTGGGTAAATTTCTAGAACAAGGCGTTGGTACAAATAGCGGTAAATGGGAACCATGACACCTATTCAACCCCCCTCTAGGTGTATTCTTTCACTGATACCTAACAAATAGAAATGATTTAAGTTCAAATGGCATGCATATCAAGTCATAAAAGTGCAGCAATAGTATATAGTTAGAATTACAATTCGGAAAGCAAAGAGAAAATATGTCTCAAAATTACAAAGCAGAATCAAGAGGTTTTTGGGTTTTAAAAGAATGCAAAGATTTCTAACATTTATCAAGCAATTTTTACTGAAACACATATACATTTTCAGCTTGTCATACAAGATCATGAGTCACAATAGGAGTATAATGCATTCATAACAAATATACATTTTGAAGCATATAATACATGAATCATGCGAAGCATATAATAACATTTTTAGATGATTTTAATCAAGATAATTTTCATCAAGAATTCCAAGTTCTCTTCGAAGAACATAGAAAGTATCTCGTGAGAGAGGTTTGGTGAAAATATCAGCCAATTGCTTAGTTGTTTCAACAAATTCAAGCACACAATCACATTTTTGTACATGGTCACGCAAGAAATAATGTCTAATTTCAATATGCTTGGTTCTAGAATGCAAAATGGGATTCTTGGATAGGTTTATGGCACTTGTATTATCACATTTTATAGGAATCTTTTCTAGGTTAAATCCAAAGTCCTTAAGTTGTTGCTTCATCCAAAGGATTTGAGCGCAACACACACTAGCGACTTTTTACTTTGCCATGCAACTAAGTAACTACCAAGTAATTGACTAGTCCCACTAGTGCTTTTCTGATCCAACTTACATCCTGTAAAATCAGAATCGGAATACCCTGCCAAGGATAATGAGGCATCCCTAGGATACCATAATCCCATATTAGTTGTTCCTTTCAAATATCTCATGATTCGTTTTATAGCAGTATAATGTGAATCTTTAGGCAAAGCTTTAAATTTAGCACACATGCAAACACTAAACATAATATCGAGGCGACTCGCATTTAAATACAATAATGAACCCATGATCCCACGATATTTTGTTACCTCGATTGCTTTTCCCTTTTCATCTTTATCTAGATAGCATGCGGACGGCATAGGTGTTGAAGCCTCTTTACACTTTTCCATATCGAACTTCTTTAGAAACTCCTTGCAATATTTCAATGGATGAATGAAGATGCCACTTTCCATTTGTTTGATTTGAAGTCCAAGAAAGAAGGCCAGCTCACTCATCATTGATATCTCAAATTCACCCTACATCTTCTCAAAAAATTCTTTACAGAGAATGTCATTAGTAGATCTGAAGAATATATCATCAACATATATTTGAACTAGTAGTACATGATTATCTAATCTACAACTAAAGAGGGTAGTATCAACCATACCCCTCACGAACGCTTTTTCCAAGAGGAAAAAGCTCAATCTATCATACCAAGCTCTGGGAGCTTGTTTCAGGCCATAAATGGCCTTTTTGAGCTTATATACAAGGTTCGGATATTTAAAATTTTCAAAGTTGGGAGGTTAATCTACATATACCTCCTCTTGAATGTAGCCATTCAAGAAGGCACTCTTGACATCCATTTGAAAGAGCTTGAAGTTCATAATTTATACAAAGGATAAAAGCATACTTATGGCCTCTAATCTGGCTACAGGAGCGTAGGTCTCATCATAATCGATGCCCTCCTCCTAGTTGTAGCCTTTGGCCACTAGGCGAGCTTTATTTCTGATTATCAAGCCAGATTCATCCAATTTATTACGAAAGACCCATCTAGTACCAATCACTAGATGTTCTTTAGGCTTAAGGACCAAGTCTCATATATTATTATGATCGAACTGGTTTAGCTCTTCTTGCATAACTATACCCCAGTACACATCCTCAATGGCCTCATCGATGGTCTTAGGCTCGATTTGAGATATAAAAGAAACAAAGTTACAAAATTTATGTAAAGAGCTACGGGTTACCACCCCTGTAGTTATATCACCTATCACTTTGTCGAGTGGATGATCCTTCTTGGTTTTCCACGCGATTGGCAAGTCCTGATGCTCATCTTGTATAGTTTGCTCTGCTTCTACTTCTTTGTCTTGGTCTATGTCCTTAGAGTATGCTTCTTCTAAAGCACCTACAACATCATCAGAAAAT
>NW_017718067.1:0-6016 GCF_001865875.1 Lupinus angustifolius
TATTAAAGACTCGATAAGCTTTACTATGCAATGAATACCCCATAAATATACCCTCATCAGCTTTTGAATCAAATTTACTTAAAGTTCTTTTTCCATTATTTAATATAAAGCATTTACACCCAAAAGCATGAAAGTGAGAAATATTAGGTTTACGGACTTTTAAAGTTCATAAGGAGTTTTTGAAAAAAGTAGGCCTTAAGAGTATACGATTAATCACATAGCAAGCTGTATGTACTACATTAGCCCAAAAATATTTAGGAACATTGCTTTCATTTATCATGGTTCTAGAAAGCTCCTTTAAGACTCGACTCTTCCTCTCAACAACTACATTTTGTTGAGGGTACAAGGGGCCAAAAATTGATGCATAATACCATATTTATTACAAAATTTATCAAATAAATGGTTTTCATATTTGCCACCATGATCATATCAAATATATACTATCTTATGATTAAATTGGTTTTGGATTTGCTTGGCAAGGTTTTTGAAAGACTTAAAAGCATTGCTCTTGACGATATAAATAATGTCCATGTGAATCTAGAGAAATCGTCAACGATCACTAAAGCATAAAAGCTACCACCAAAACTCATAACCTGTGATGGTCCAAACAAGTCCAAATGGAGAAGCTCCAAAGGTATTGTTGTGGATATCACATTCTTTTTAGCAAAAGAGTTTTTAACTTGTTTACATCTTTGACAAGTGTCACAATTTTCTTGAGTTTTAAAATCAAGTTTTGGTAGTCCATCAACTAAATTATTTTAAACAATTTATCTAGATGCTTTATGTGAATATGAGCGACACGTCTATGCCAAAGCCAGATGTCATCCTCTCTGGATATAAAATATTTTGAAAATAGAGTAGTGACATCCTCTAGATTAACCATATAGATATTATTTATACGATATCCGACAAACTTAACTTTATTAGATATATTGTCACCAATAATACAACACTCAGAATCAAAAGATACGTGGTTACCTTTATCGCATAGTTGGCTGATACTCAAGAAGTTATGTTCCAGGCCTTCAACATATAACACATTTTCGATTACAACCTGATTTGAGTTGCCAATTGTTCCGGTGCCAAGTATCTTCCCTTTGTTGGTGTCTACATACGTGACAAACCCTTTTTCTTGCAAGGATAGAACTATGAATTTTTATCTATCACCCGTCATATGTCTCGAGCATCCACTATCAAGATACCAATGATGCCCATGTGCTCGAAGACATACTTGCAAAATATAGATCACTTGCCTTTTTCAGGTACCCAAGTTATGCTTGGTCATTTTCTGTTAGTAACTAGGGAGTTATCTCCGTTTTCATCCATACATACACGCCACTACGTATACCATGTTTTCTAATATAACAAGAGTAGGAAGTGTGGCCAACAGTGCCACAGTAAAAACATGTAGGAACCTTTTTATAAATATTTTTCTTATTTGGCCGATTAATAGGTCTCCTATATGATCTTCTCCTACGCATAGGAGGAATATATCCTAGCCCGGTATGGTCACCAACATTCCTGGTTTTACTAAGCATAGTGTCTAACATGTTTTGACTCGCTTTGAGTTTTGCGAGTTTTTCATTTAATCTCAAATTTTCGTTTTTCAAATCATCGCAAGAATCACAGATAGTTGTTTGACATAAATTATCATTAGAGCAATTGCATGCATTACAAGAATAGATTAAATCTAATGTTTCATTTTCCAATTTTAGTTCATCTAATTCTTTTTGTAATGAAACTATTTTTTGTTCATTTAGCAGCATTACTCTTTTTCTATCGAAACTAATCCTAGCTAACTTCTTTAACTCATCATCCAATTCGACATACACATTATAAAAGTCCTCATAAGGAGGAGAATCATCAGATGAAGTAGATTAAGTGTCAGAATATACCTTGCTATTTACCTCTTTCGAATTTGAGCAACAAGCATCATTTGTTCTCGTCATCAAGCATAACTTTGCTGTCACCTCTTCATCGGGGGTGCTAGATGTCGTGTCCTCCTCTGGTACATCCCATACTATATAAGCTTTCTTCGATTTGAAGTCCTGAGGAGTCCTCTTATCTAAATCAACCTTCTTGAGGTAAGTAGGACATTGGAACCTCATATGTCCTGACTTACCACATTCATGGCAAGTGAAACGCTCTTTATTCTGGCCTTTTCTGGTCGACTCGTGCGCTTCTTACTTTTGGAAAAATTTGAAGCCTCCTTTCTTTAGGAATTTCCCGAATTTTCATATGAGAAGGCTTAAAGTTTCTTTGTCTACATCTAAATCAGATTCATCTTCTTCTCTCTCTTCTGTAGATTGAAACGTTGTTGCCTTGAGAGATATACTTTTCGTTTTGCGATCTGATTCTTCGTGCATAATCAGGTGTCCAAGCTCCATTTCGTGCTCTTGAAGTTTTCCTAACAATGTCGCCAAATGCATGGAGTCAAGATCCTTTAATTCCATAATAGCTGTTACGTTTGGTTGCCATCTCTTGTCAAGACAGCGTAAAACTTTGTTAGTAAGCTCTCCTTTGTTAAACAATTTATCCAAAGCAACTAAATAATTAACTATATGAGTAAATCGTTTTTGCATGTCACCGGTAGATTCATTTGGTAACATACAAAATAACTTATATTCATGTGCCAGGGCATTCAGCTTGGCACGCTTGACTTCGCTAGTGCCTTCGTGAGTCACTTGTAAAGTGTCCCACATTTCTATAAAACTTTGGCACTGTGAGACCCGAAAGACCTCATCATAGGATAGGGCCGATGTGATGATATTTTTGGCAAGTAGGTTATACAGAACCTTTTTGCGTTCATCATCGTTCGATAGACTTTTCAGTTTATCTTTCGGTTCATCGTCCACCAAATATTGTGGAACGAAGGGCCCGTTGAGTATGGATTCCCAAATATCTGAGTCGATGGCCTCTACAAAGATTTTCATGCGAACTTTCTAGTAGGCATATCCTTCGCCACTGAAAACGGGAGGGCGGCTAATGGATGCGCCATCACCGCCGAAGGGGTTGGTGGAACACATTTAATTTCCCTAACAGATCACGCGGATACGGTTGAGGTAGCATGGCGTACTAGTTCTGATACCACTTGTTAGGTACCAATGATAGAATACACCAAGAAGGGGGGTGAATAGGTGTTGCGGTTCCCACTTACTACCGCTATTTGCACCAAAGCCCTATTCTGGAAAATCACCCAGTTAATCGATTAAAGCAATGACAGATCATACAGAAAAGGGGGGGGGGGTTAATAGGTGTCGCACAGAATTAGCAGTTGTTGAATGACTCAATTACACATCGAATTATAGATTATACAGAAATGATATAGCAGATATATTTGAACAGAAATGATCTTTATTTGGAAGTAATACTATATCCAAAATATCAACTACAATAGGCAATTAAAAACAACTTAAAACAGTAAAGAAATAAGGGAAAGAAACACCCTACAACAAGGTTTTTATACTGGTTCATTTTGTTGTCCACTGAAAAACTACATCCAGTCATCCTCTCTGATCTGGGAGATTTTCTTCACTAAAAATTGAAGCCAATGTATCTTACATACACACTTCCAATTACATGACCTTGAACGCTACCTTCTTGAATTCCCAAAACCTCTACCTTGGTTTGACCTTACCCAATCGCCTAGGAAAGCCTTTCCTACAATCCAACCTCAGCCAAGAGTATGTTCTAAACTCAAGACCTCCAAGTCTTGGTGAGGACTCTCTGATCTCGTTGGTGGTACGATACCAAGAGACAACTTTCCTTCTTACACAAACAACACAAAAAATAGAGTAATGTGAAGCACAAAGAAAGAAGAAGCTACAAACCCTATACAAATCTCACAATTACCAAGAATATGTATAAGATTAGAATCATGAAGAACATGTAATTTCTACCCTTAAAATATCTCTAAATAGTAATGAAAGAATCATGCAAGAACAACATAGAATGATGAACACATTTGATCATATGCAATGGATGAAATGTTAATCCCTAAGCATAATGCTATCTCACTCTAATCTCACATGCAATTCTCTCTGCCTATATGACATACAAAGAATACGAAAATATGCAACTTAGCAATTCTAAAATGAATGAATTAATATGTTAAGCATGGTGTAAAAACACAGTTTATATAAAAAGTTGTTTTGCACCCATTTAATCGACTATGTTGCCTGTTAATCGATTATGTTGCCTATTAATCGATTAACGGGCTATTAGAGAGTAACTGAATTCTATTTTTCAGTTATATGTTGAAACTGTTAAAAATTGTTTTCATGTTAATCCATTAAAAGCTTCGCTTAATCGATTAACTGGCATATTTTCAGTTAAGATGTTAATTGGTAAACTACCTATATGTTATGCTTATCAACTAGACATGTTTTACCTTTATGTTATGCCTAAAATGCACAAACAACTTGTATGATTAATGCATGAACATATAATAAGCTAGATGACATGTCTCATGTAAATGATATGATAGTTTTTACAACTTGTGATATTTGCATCTAGGTTTACCTAACCTAGACTCAATAACTAAGACACATCTAAGACTCTAGTCTAGACATGAAGCTCTTGAATCTTTGGCATGTTGATTTGTTGAGTTGTCTTTAAGCTTTCACTAAGTCCTTTGTCTTCATCAAAACATAGGCAATCTAAGTGCTACCTTGACACATTGCACTACTTTCAATATAGATGAGTTACATGGAAATTTCATGCAATGTGATATCAAACATATCTATTTCCAATTGGTCATTCTTTATTCTTTAGTGAGATCAATCAAGAGTCTTTAATTGCAACACAATAGTTACAATGCACATTTTTTTAAAATGGAACAATAAACCATCAAGTTTATTATGTATAAAAAACTGTATATAACATCCAAAGTAAATCATAAAACATATAGACTCCCACTGAACTAAGGTACCCTATGGAACAACACCCATACCATATGAGCAACATGCTCATGAAATACTTTAGGTATCAACCCCTTAGTCAGTGGATCAGCTAGCATAAAATTTGTCCTTATATGTTCTATGAAAATTTGTCCATTTTGAAAACTTTCTTTAACAAACAGAAACTTTATGTCAATGAATTTTGACATTGTAGAACTCCTATTATTGTTGGAGTAAAGAACCGTGGACTTGTTGTCACAAGAAATCCTCAATGGTCTTTCAATACCATTGACCATACGTAAGCCAGTGACAAAATTCCGCAACCATATGCCATGGTCTAATGTTTCAAAACAAGCCATGAACTCCGCAACCAAGGTTAAAGGAGCTATAAGCGTTTGTTTTGAAGACTTCCAAGAGATAACACCTCTAGCCAATACAAACACATATCCAGAGGTTGAGTGTCTATTGTCTAGACATCCAGAAAAATCGGAGTCAGAGTACCCAATGATCTCTAAATTCTCAGACCTCCGATAAGTGAGCATGTACTCCTTTATTCTCTTCATGTAACGCATGACACGTTTGACTGCCTTCCAATGATGCATTCCAGGATTACTCAAATATCTTCCTAAACCTCCCACGAAAAATGCTATGTCGGGACATGTGCAAACTTGAACATACATTAGACATCCTACTGTAGATGCATAAGGAATCTTTTGCATCTCTAATCTTTCAAGGTCTTTTTTGGGGCATTGTTCGAGACTAAACTTGTCTCCCTTAGCTATAGGGGTATCCCCTGGTTTACTATCTTTCATGCCAAATCTATCCAGAAATTTATTTATATAGCTTTCTTTTGATAAATTTAGGATACCTTGAGAGCAATCTCTCAGTATCTGAATACCTAATACAAAACAAGCTTCCCCAAGATCATTCATTTCAAAATTCTTCGTTAGAAATGACTTGGTCTCATGTAATAGTCCCATATCACTGCTAGAAAACAGTATGTCATCGACATATAATACTAGGAAGATAAATTTACTCCCACTGAACTTATGCTAAACACAATCTTCAACTTTATTTGCCTCAAAACCATACGAGGTAATAACTTGATGAAATTTGTG
>NW_017718068.1:0-16796 GCF_001865875.1 Lupinus angustifolius
ATATAGATCATTTCCTTAATGTCACCATTTAGAAACACAGTCTTAACATCCATCTGATGTAGCTCTAAATCAAAATGAGCTACTAGTGCCAATATTATTCTAATAGAATCCTTCGAAGATACTAGAGAGAAGGTTTCTTTTATAATTAATGCCTTCTTTCTAAGGGAAGTCTTTAGCAACTAAAAGAGCTTTATATCTATCAATATTACCCTCCAAATCCCTCTTGGTTTTAAATATCCATTTTCAATCAATGAACCAATATGTTTCGCACCTTCAGGTAATTGAACAAGATCCCAAATGTCATTATCATGCATAGACTTCATCTCATCCTTCATGGCATCAATCCACTTTTGAGAATTAGAACTTTTCATGGCTTGACAAAGATTCAATGGATCATCTTCTGTTAACCCAATGCCATCCTCATGTTCTTGAAGAAATAAAATATAATCATTAGGAATTGCACTTCTCCTCTCTCTAGTAGATCTCACTTCTACTTCTTGAGGTTGTTGAATTTGTTCTATAGGAACTTGAGGGAGAACTTCATTGTTATCTTGTTCTGAAATATTGTCAGAGATAATATTCTGAACATTATCTTCTATTACCAAATTTATTCCTTGAATGGTAATAGGCACAAGAACTTGTTCACTATCAGTGACAGGTTCTTCCTCAAAGACAACATTCTTTATGTTTTCTTCCTTCCCAAAATAAACTTCCTCAAGAAATTTTGCATTTCCCGTCTCAAAAAAGAGTCTTGAAGTGGGATTATAAAATTTATAGCCCCGAGAGCGTTCATCATAGCCAACAAAATAACAGCTAACTGTTCTTGAGTCCAGTTTTCTTTCATGCGATGTATAAGGTTCCACCTCAGCTGGACAACCCCAAATGTGCAAGTGTTTTAAGCTTGGCCTTTTATTAGTCCAAAGCTCATATGTGGTTTTGTTAACTGCTTTACTTGACACCCTATTAAGGATGCAAACTGTGGTCTTTAAAGCTTCCCCCAAAGAGATTCTGGTAAGGAAGAATGACTAATCATACTTCTCACCATATCCTTAAGAGTTCGGTTTTGTTGCTCATAAACACCATTCATGCTAGGTTTTTCTAAGATAGTGTATTGCAGAACAATTCTGCACTCTCTGAGGAAAAGCACAAATGGCCATGGACCTTGTTCTCCTGATCCATCATATCTTCCATAGTATTCACCACCACGGTCAGATTTGACAGCCTTAATTTTCTTTCCAAGTTGAAGTTCAACTTCAGCCTTGAAAGACTTGAAAACGTCCAAGGATTGGGACTTCTCATGTATCAAATATAGGTAGTTTTACCTAGAGTAATTGTCTATGAACGTAATAAAATGATGTTGTTTATTCTAAGAAGCCATAGGGAAAGGACCACATATAGCCATATGTATTAGATCTAAGACATCTTTAGCTCTTTCGGTACCTAATTTCCTTTTGTTTGTCTGTTTTCCCTTTATGTACTCCACACAGACTTCAAAGTCTGATAAATCTAAAGGGTCAAGAATTTGATCCGACACAAGTCTTTGAATTTTTTGTTTAGATATATGACCTAAACGCTTGTGCCATAAGATGGCAGAATTCTCTTTTAATTTTCGTTTTGTACCACATGAATTTATTTACAGTATTTTATTAGTGGAGCTAGAAACATCAAGCATATATAGATTATCAATTAAAGAACCAGAACCAACAAGATTTGAATTTTGATAGAGGCTAACTTTATTATTTCAAAATAACAAGAAAAACCAAATTTGTCCAAGATGGAAATACTAATTAAGTTCTGCCTAAAAGACGGTACAACAAATGTCTCAAATAAATCCAAATTAAAACCAGTTCTTAAACATAATCTAAATTTTCTAATAGCCTCAACTGAAACCCTTTTGGTGTCACCCACAAAGATGAATCTTTCATCATCACTTGGCTGTCGGCTCCATAGGCAATCCTACTTAGTGATACTAATGTGAATAGTAGCACCAGAATCTACCCACCAAGTATCAGTGGGTACAACAGCCAAATTAATTTCAGAACAAACAAGAGTAGAAATTTACCCTTCTTTACACGCCATGAGACATATTTAGGACACTTTTTCTTCATGTGTCCTTGCTTCTTACAAAAGTAACAGGTAAATTCCTCATTACTCTTCAATTTATTTTTTTGAGAAGGCCCTTTCGCAACATCCTTATTGCTCTTTCTTTTCTTATTTTGAGGGGTCAAAGCCAAGTGAGAACTTTCAGTCTTATCTCTCTACAACCTCTCTTCTTCTTGCACATAGTGAGATATAAGCTCATTAAGGGACCATTTATCTTTCTGAGTGTTATAACTCACTTTGAATTGCCCAAAGTGTGCAGGAAGAGAGATCAAAACCAAGTGCACGAGCAGGTCATCACCAAGCTCTAACTTAAGTGACTTGAGTTTTGATGCGAGATTAGACATCTCCATAATGTACTCCCTTATGTTCCCTTTGCCTTTATACTTGATGGAGATGGGTTTATCCAAAAGGGTACTCGTCTCCATCTTTTCATTATTGGCAAAGAATTGTTCTATTTCTTCAAGGAACTTCCTTGCACTTTCACCCTCAGATATAGTGCCTCAAAACGCATCTAGAATAGAGCGTTTCATGATCATCAGGCACATTCGGTTAGAGCGTTCCCATTTCTCAGTTTTAGCTTCATCAAGGTTTTCCATAGTGGAAATGGATTTCTCCATAAAAAGTGCCAGATCCAAATCCATACAGCCGAGAATAATTTCTATGGCTTCCTTCCAGACCTTTAAGTTTGTCTTATTCAGCAATGAGATGTTACTGATTTGAGAAGAAAAAATTGCAGTAGTGGTAAAAGACACTGAATCCACAGAACAAAGAATTAATAACATGTTCAAATCTAAACAAACAAATCATGTAAATATATAAAAAACAAGACATGTTCACATAATAGACCCATCACAAGATACTTAGCACAACATTGATTTCTAGTCTTTGGACAAAGAAATCAATTTGTAAGTGATACTCTCAATGTAATGATCAAATATTAACAATTAGTTATGTTAAACAATAGCCTTTATTTGGACCAACTATTATTCACATGATAAAGAAACTCTATAATTGTTATTTATTTATCATCACATGTATGTTATTATTTGGCTAAATTATGTCTTCCTTTGGGCCGAACACAATTAACATAAATAATCTCATACTCATATGTTTAATTTCAGTTAATTTCCACAATATATGTTACTTTGACAACATATTGGATTAATTAATTCAAAATAATTACTAGACAAAAGAAAAACACAATATGGGTCAATTACAAAAAAGTAATAATCTTGGAATTAAAACCTTCAGATTTGATATATTTTATAATTACCAAATCTAATCCCATAATATAATTCCAAATCAATTATGCTCATACATATTTTAAAACATATAAAGCATAACTAATATGTATTTGATTAGACCGTGATAATATGAGTAATATATATATTCTGGTCAAAACATAATACCCAATTAAATAAATTTGAAAGAAAAGGAAATGAACAAGTGATAAAAAAAAAGGTAAACACTTGATACCCAATTACATAATATGAGTGTAGCGATGAACTTTACAAATTCATGTCTGACTCTAGCAACTATATCAAGTGAACTCATAAGCATATAGGATACAGCAAATTTGAATTTCTAATTTGCACTGAATCCAAAACCAACCTGCGTAAATTCATAAGCATATATGAATTCAACAATGCACATCATTCCAAGTAAATATATTAACACATATTCAACACTGGAAAAGAATTCCTGGTTCAACACTGCACAATATATAGATTGAATTTACAGAGAACATGTGTTGAATCCATTGAATTCAACACCGTTAAGATGTAGCATAAATGATTAATTTAGATATTTCCGATTTTCATAACATTACAGCAGAAGCAAACAAAAAATTCCCAAATTAAATTTAGGGTTCATATAAAAATTGGAAAAACAATCTTTAAGGAGAATCATAAAATTCAGAACCTATACTTTGATACCACTTGTTGGGAACTCCTTATGATTGGTGAAATATCAATCCTATGATCTTGAATCTCATGATTCTCACACACATATATGAAACAAATGGTGCAGTGTCATACCTGAATCCATGTTCCTGGATGTACTCCTATGAACTGCGTTTTCTGATATGGATTTTAGTATGATGATCTTCCTCAACCAAATCTCTGATTCCTCTTGGGACTTGCGTTTTCACTATGATGGGGAGAAGGAGAAAACTGAATTTTGATTTGGTGTGTTGGGGACCATAACCTTCCTTATGCATTAACTTATAGGTTTCCATTATCCCCTATAGGTTAACCTGATGGGTATCCACCCGTTAAGCTCATATCCGTTATCAGCTTTTAGAAATCTATGGTGTCAGTACTTAGATCACTTATAATGTAACCCCAAAATAAATAAACGAAATCATTGTATCAAATATATAATTTCCACATTAATTATAAATTATAAATTTCTAACAATCACTTCTTCTTACCACAACTTATCATTCTCTCAGCCTAATCAACAATCATCTCTTTCAAATGGAAAACAAACAAACAGGTTTTTTATTGTTGCAATCATCTACTATCTTATTAGGAATAGAATGGATTGGTGATATTACAATAAAGAACATTTCCATTTTTAGACAATTGTCCAACAAAGTTGTAAGATTCCAGAAATCGACATGCAAGACATAATCATCTCCAATTTCCCAATGTTTTAAATATTGAGAATGATATTATCAAGCTATACTGAAAATGAATGGCCAAATGAAAAATTGGAAATGAGGTGAAAAAGGAGTTTATAAAAACGTAATGCAAATATTCTAATTTAATTTCTAGGCTAAAATAACACCAAGACTAATATTCCAATATTAGGGAATGAATATTATAACACCTGAAATATTTTCCTAAAAATATTAGTATATTCAATTAATTGATTACTTTAAATATTAAAATTGTTATTAAAAATGAGTTAAGTTGAAATGAAATGAAATGGCAAAGGAAAATTAAGAAGATAAGGTGGGTAGACACTTATGGAAAAGAATAAATAAAAATATTTAACATATAGGTTCATTCTCTCAATCATATATTTTTTTGGTTCTATTTTATTATTTATATTTTATTGTATAGCATTAGAAATTTGTAGATTTGGAAGTCTCAATCAAACATAATTATTATAACGCTATATTAAGGGCTTTGATAATATTATAATATTTTTTATATATAAATTAAATGTTATAACTAACAAGACATCTGTCTAGTGGTATAAAGTTCCACTAAATTTTAGGATGAACAAAATATTAAGGACTCGATTTCTGAAGCGACATTTGTTGAGATAAGTAATCATGTCTTATGGAATGGATTAGTTTCTTATCCAAAAGATGAGAAAATACATTAATAATACCCAAAAAAATTAAATGTTATAAATGTTTAATATTAGATACTAATTTTACTAAATATAACATTTGAAATATTTCATCCACTATTTTTCCTCCTTTAATCTTTTATCTCCCATATCATATTTTTTCTTTAATTTCATGAAATCTCATACTCAAATATAGTTTAACATTCTCATATGTAAGACTTTTCTAACTTCTCATTTCAGTCACTCATTTTACTTTTTGTTATGAATTAACATTTTGGTTATAAACCTTACAACTTCTTCATATTTAATTTTCTCACAAATAAATTTTTCATAAACTTCAGAACTTATTGATAAGAAGTTTCTAACATTTTCTTATCTATTGAGCGACTCATTTTACTTTTTATCAGAAATTAATATTTTTCTATATTTCTTATAACTTCTTCACATTCAATATAAGCAATATAGAACGATCCATACGAACAAAAGAGTATACGAACAAACGGGTATACGGTTAATATGCGCTAATAGAAGAGACACTTGAGACTTGAGGTAGGGAGGAAACCATAAAAAACCATATTAATTTTTTAACAGGAGAATCAAATACATCAAATATAAAATTTTGCAATATAAATACCTATTTAACTTTAAATGTGAGAGAGGCAATATAATTTGAAAAGGGGCAATATATATAATATACATAATTTTTTTTAGGAAAGAGTGAATTCCCTTAATGACAGAGATCATTATCCTCAATAATATTTCATTTCCTGTTCAGGTCAATCATATGTTGTCACATAAATAAAAAAAATTAAAAAACAAACTCATAATAGTTAACATTCTAATTGGCTTGGATATAGAATGAGACATTGTTTAGGGGACATAATCTTTATCTAATTCACTATACCTGGTCAATCCATGACAGAGTGCTGGCTGCTAACCCATAATAACTTACACATCTTTTGATACAAATGAAAGGGTCTTATTTTCCCAGACAAAATGATGTTGCAGTGCTGATCACAATGGTGGCGGCAAGAGGGAGGCAAAACCACACTAACACAAGTTCAGGAATTGAGACTGTGCCAAATGTTCCTAGCAAAAGGAGAGTTATAAAAAGATGGTTCACCATTTCTAAAAGTTTGTTTTGCTTGAGACTCATGTTAAATTATGTTTTTTTAGTGAACAAGTTTGGTTGGACCGGAGGTTCGGGAAGTACTTTTTAGTATCTGGGTTGGAGTTCTTTAAGAATCTGGAGTTGACTTGGACCTGCCAGTGGAGGTACCTGAAAAGGTTCTCCGACGATCAAATCAGTAAAACTATAGAGGTAATATCCAAGAACAATAATGAGATATGTGAAGTAAGTAGAAAATAATAATCACAAGTGATAAAGAGATTCGATGTAATCTAAGTGTTACTTCCTGTTGGGGAAACCCTATTTATAGTGGTTAAGTTGGATGACGTGGTTATGGAGAATACTATTGACATGACCGACCATTCTGTCTTGTTGGTCCCGTGTCAGACGACACTTCTTGTCCGGCCATGTTTGGTTCTTGGTCGGCCATGGAACAAGGTAGCTTGACTAATATAGAATGCATAGTTGACCGAATGGGCCATGTGGCCGACCATGAGACACTCTTCGACCGGCCATATATGACCATCCCTTCTAATTAGGACACCCAAATATTCAGATAAAATAAATTATATTTCATAATTATTGTCGCGCCCCGATTTTCGGTTGCACGACTTTGTTTAGAGTCGCCACTACATTTTATAGTTAAAAATGTAGAAAAATCTTTTAAGCCTAATTACCTTGGGCTTTTGGATTTTTGATATCCAGGTTCGGGAGTCGATTACAAGGTAGGGAAAAGGTATTAGCACCCTACCCGCCCGCCTTAAGCGGTACCCTTCATTAAAATATATGACATTATTATTATTATTATTATTTATTAAATTGTTTGATTAATTAGTTACTTATTATGAAAAAAATTATTTATTTTCATTATTGAGCCTGACAATATTGACTTTGGTTCTACGTACCCTTATTAAGGAGATCAAGGCTTACGTAGTTCTTTAAGTAGGAAATGGTTTATTGGTTGAACATATTTTAATTAAAGAAAATATATACTTTAGTCAAAAATATATATTTTGTAATTTTTTTTATTATAAAAAAGAAAGGTTTTTTATTTTGTTATTTAAAAAATGGAATTAAATTGATTTTGAGATTTAATCGATTGAAAAGAAGCGGCGTAGCGCGACCTTTCGAAGATGATCTGAGAAGAAAGAGGTCTCCTGGATGACCTTCTCTCCATCTTTGATTAATTCGCAAAATTATTTCATAAGCATTTATAATTAATATTCTTAAGTATATGTATTTGTATAAAAATAATTTTTTTACAAATGATAATTTTAATTATGGTAAAAAAGTTGTAGTTATTTGGTTAGAAAAAATTTCTATTTGAATTCAAAAATAGTTTGGTGATGGTTAACTATTTTAAATGAAATTGTTTTTTTGGTTATTACTATGCGTTCATAAAAAAGATTTTCGTTACCACTTTGTTAGGTAAAAAAAGGTTTATTAATTAGTGCTAAAAAAATCATTTTATTATTTCATAAAAAAATATTTATTTATTTTTATTTTTGTTATTGATTCTGTTTGATATTATAAGAAAAAAGATTAAATTTTTGTTTGTGAAATCAAGTTGATTTTACAATAGAGAAATAGAAACATTGTGCAAAAAAGAGAAAAACAAACCTGTGAGAGTTATATTCCTGTGCGGATGAAACCAAATAAGGTTGCTGTGTGTCATGCTCACAATGGTTGGTGCTAGATGCACCAAGGGAGAGTCCACGTGGCTGTCTTCGGTTGGCTGGAGGGTGAGGGTGCACGGAGAGGAGCGTGCACTCGTCCATACGGAATCCCTTGTTCCTAAGGGATGTGTGTTCCAATGTGGCATGGTGCATTGTAAATGAGACATATTGTGGTGCATGATTGGTCAGGTTTTTGGTCAATGTGGACAAGGAAATTGTCCACCAATATGATGGTTGACATGCCTTTGTGAGATGGGAACACATGGAGAACAATAGTCTTACCCGCACCGGATCCCTTTCATTAGAAATATTTCTCCACTTCCTACTGTTTCACGTAGCCTTCTTGTAAGTTCACACTTTGGATTTTTCCAGTGTTAACAGTGTCTCTATTGTTTTCACAGTGTTTTTTAGCAGCCAAGAGAGAAGAAGAAAAACCTAACATTACTAATCGCTATTTATAATTTTTTTTTTAACTTAACCTAATCCTAAAAAATTGCTAACAAATAAATTCCATTAACCCATAATTCCCTATTAATAGGCACTCACCAAGTGAGATTTGACTTGGTGTTTTATTATTTTTAAATCATTATTTTTATCATTTCATTTAATAAAAGACAATTTAAATTGGTTTATGTATTATTTATTTTTATATCCGAATTAATTTACAGAAAATAAATAAAAATATTTTTGAATATGTCTAAATTATTTTAAAATTATATTTTTGAAAAAATTAGAATAAAAAGTTATTTTATTGTTTATTTGGAATTTAAAAGGGATATTTAGAATATGTCATTTATCTTATTTATTTTATAAATTCGAATTTAATTATAAAAATTAGTAAAAAAAATATTATTAATTATCTTTTATTTATTTTATAATAAAATTTGAAAAAAATAAAAATTAAATAATAATAAAATATAATATTTATCCTTTTTTTTAGAAAAATTATTATAGTATTTTTTAGGGTCTATTTTAATTTAATTTTTTTTTCTTATTTTTATTATTTTTGAATTTTTGGTTAACCCAATCACCTAGATTTAGGAACCTTATCAACATAAATTTAGTTTTGTTATATGTTTTTATTTTTTATTTTTGAAAATGAAGCTTCTAAAAGGATATTCTCACTAACTTAAATTTAATTAATTTAATAATTTCGAAAATGATTATCAAAATTTCATAAAAATAGTTTAATTATTTTTATTCATTAAATATTAAAATTTCGGAAAATACCAAAATAAATAAAATTTACTATTTTTCTTTTAAAATGTTTTGGGCATTTTCTGGGCCGGACAAAATTGAGTGTTCATAGCTGCCCCTCTTTACTTGTTGCTTACCTGATAGTAAGCAAACCGAGGTTTGAGAGATATCATGGTAAGTAATCAGTAAAGAAGTGAACGTTATTTTGTCGAGGCTCAGAAAAGGGCCATTAGGAAAGGTACCGAATTTGATGGAGCAGATCGATGCTCTACTGGTGGAGCAGGGATTTGTTGAGGCAGTTCCCGCGTTTGCCGTGATGGACCAGGGATTTGTTGAGGCAGTTCCCGCGTTTGCCGTGATGGACCAGGGATTTGTTGAGGCAGTTCCCGCGTTTGCCGTGATGGACCAGGGATTTGTTGAGGCAGTTCCCGCGTTTGTCGTGATGGACCAGGGATTCGTTGAGGCAGTTCGTGCGTTTGCCGTGATGGACCAGAGATTTGTTGAGGCAGTTCCCGCGTTTGTCGTGATGGACCAGGGATTTGTTGAAGCAGTTCCCGCGTTTGCCGTGATGGACCAGGGATTTGTAGAGGCAGTTCCCGCGTTTGCCGTGATAGACCAGGGATTTGTAGAGGCAGTTCCCGCGTTTGTCGTGATAGACTAGGGATTTGGTGAGGCACCCGTGCTGCCTAAACGATTCAGGGATTTGTTGAGGCACCCGTGCTGCCTAAACGATTCAGGGATTTGCTGAGGCACTCGTGCTGCCAAAACGATTCCGGGATTTGCTGAGGCACCCGTGCTGCCTAAACGATTCAGGGATTTGTTGAGGCACCCGTGCTGCCTAAACGATTCAGGGATTTGCTGAGGCACTCGTGCTGCCAAAACGATTCCGGGATTTGCTGAGGCACCCGTGCTGCCTAAACGATTCAGGGATTTGTTGAGGCACACGTGCTGCCTAAACGATTCAGGGATTGGTGAGGCACCCGTGCTGCCAAAACGATTCAGGGATTTGCTGAGGCACCTGTGCTGCCATAATGGAGGTTTTGGTGTGAAGCTAGAAAATTCATTTGCATAATGTAATGTTTGCATTGATTGTTAAGGCAAACCTTGTTTAGAAATGTATGTTGAGATGTATGGTTATGCAATTTCTGGTTTGTTTGTTTATGGTTTATCAGAGGAATGATTTTGAGATGCATGTTTGAATATTTGGTTATGTGCAATACAATAATTAGTTTGCGCTTATTAGAAGAGCGATGTAAAGACATATGTTTGAATGCATGGTTATATGTAATGCAATGTTTTGTTTGTTTGTTTGTGTTTATTAGAAGAATAATATACGGATGCGTGTTTGAATGCTTGGTTATATGTAATGCAATATTTTGTTTGTTTGTGCTTATTAGAAGAATAATATGAAGATGCATGTATGAATGTTTAGTTATATGCAATGAATTATTATGCATTGTTTTTTATTTGTTTTTTTTTTTTTTGCGCAATAATGATTGGTATATGAATATGATTATGCATTGATAAGTATAATTATGCTGTAATGTATGTATGTCATGTATGATATGAATACTATATATACAGTTTGAATGGAATGAGGAGTAAGACTCGTCCACGATTTTTCTAATATATCACTTATGGTTCAATTTGTTTTTTTTTTATCTTGTGTATGAAATTCATTAATTTTTGTAGACTCGATTGAAGTGGTATTTGTTGCTTGATGTTGATTGGTACCATCAAAATCTGCCTAGTTTATTTGAAGATGTCTTTCCTTTAATGTAATCCTTAAACCGCTTCAGTATGATCTTTAAGACAATGACTAAACCCAACTATTTTGCCCGAATGTATGTTTGCTTAAAAGTGTTGATATTTTTTGTAACAGCAAAAATTACCCCAATGTGATTGTTATGAACTCTTGTCTTCACCCGGGAGACTACAACTTAGATTCTCCAAAAAGTTGTCATAGTTTGGGTGATTGATGATATGTAGTAGCAAGTCTTCAACTTTGGGTGTTCATTTAATTTTCCTTATTTTTTGCCCAAAGTACCATATGTAGGCATCTGTTGGGAATTCTCTCATTTTATTACGATCTCAAGTCGCCTTTGTCTTTTTTTTCCTTCTTTTCTTTGAACACCCTTAGACGTCTTGAATCGATGGAAAGTAGAAGCCTTGAACAATGAGTCGTTCTTTCTTCAAGATGTTCGATAATCGAAGATCTTTCTTGTGTCTGAATGAGAGATTTTAACTTCGTGTGATTGATTGAACTAATACAATCATGAGAAATCACTTCTACATCGCTCCAGCTTTTGGCTCCTTTTAATTTTTCACAAGAAAATGGGATCAACCCAAAAGCTGCCCCAGTTTTGGCTTCTTCTGACTTTCCACTAGAAAATGTGATCCACACCCAAAATTTGCCCTAGTTTGATCTTCTTGTAAGTTTCCACTGGCCCAGTGTGAGATAATCCGGGTCATTCTTATATCCATATTGATTTGGTAAGCTTAGATTGTCAAGTTCTAGGTCATGAATCATTTGAAAATCTGCCCCAGTTTGAGAAGCTTCCAATTTTCCTTTGTATTTATTGCTCTTTATTTCATGTGTAACTTTTAAAACAATGATCATGCAAATTTTGGTAAGTGTTTGGGTTATGAGTGGTGATGTGGTAATGATGATAAAATTTGGGTTTGGCTTAAGTAAATATCATGGTGATGATGATGATAGATTTCAATTTAGGTTTGGCTAATGTAGATGTGGTGGTGGTTATGATAGAATTGAATTTGTCTTTGGCTTTAAGAGTGATGGTGAAGGTATGAAGGATAGATGGTTGATATTTAATTGTGGTTGATGATATTTAATTTGTGTTTGGGCTTGTGTTGATATGATGATGTTGATAATAAATTTTAACTTATGCATTAAAGATGAGATATTTTATCAAAATTTTATGAGACTTGTGAAGTCAGCATTTTTTTGTTGTCATAATGCACATCTTAGGCAAATAAGTCTTCAACAAGGTCTTTTTAAGCTTGTATCGTGGCTAGGCTAAGGGTTTTTAAGAAAAGGATATAAGGCTCAAAATTTGTGTTTCCCATATCCACCATTCACCTTTCTTCTTTATCCTATTTTCAACATTTTTCAAACATGACATTCAACTATTGAGAAAATTTTTGAGGTTTTGATAATGATGACCTATGATTAAGACGATAAATTTTCATTAAGGGTTCCTTTTGTGATCGTTGATATTGCACTTTTTCCCTAACTTTTGTCTGAGATATTAATTGAGGATTCTCAGCGAGCTTTTTTTTTTGTTTATTTTTTTTGGCAAGGAACATTCTTTGTATTTTCTCATCCCTCGGTCACATGATTGATGTAAAATGATATTTTTCTTTAATAATTGAATGTCAAGGAAAACTATTGAAAAGCTACCCTCCCCGGGCTATTGAAATATTGAGGGTTATTCAAAAATTATCTCCTTTCATTATGTCTGGGATCAAATTGGGTGACTAGGGATATCTCCATGGTGTTTAGGAATTACAAAAAAAATGCCTTATGTCATTAGAAAAATTTGCTTTAAAATGTACATCATCTTTTTTGTTCTTACATTTGCATCATCCTGCATTTTATTTTAAATTATTTTTTAATCAAATATCTCATATTAATGCATAGATTAATTTTATTTGGGTTTAATTGGTTATGTGTTATTTGGATAAATATGGTAGTGAAGTTGGTACAGTGAGGTATAAGATTGTGAAATTTGCATGATCAATGTATATACTTGTTAGAAAGATATGCATTTTAAAGTAAAATCTTTCTGGGTGAAAGCATGAATATTTTAACTTTGACTGAGGTTCTCATGTGAAGAGAATTTTTCAAATTGGTCTCCAATTTAGCTGGGTCGAAGACAATGCACTATCGAGTATGGACTCAACCACAAATTGGGAGTTTTCTATCTTCTTGAATGTCATGAGTTTCAATATTGATTGCTTTCAGTCGAGTCTAACAGTATAGTTCTTAAAATCAATCTTCTATTTATGAGTGTCCTTAGCAGTGAGATCATGAAATGCATGATATGCATGAAGTGAATTTTTTATCATGTTACATGAATTGAGATGCCACCTATAACTGAAAATGATGCAGGAAATGCAAGAAACGTGTATGACTATGCATATGTTTGGATGTATAGATGATGCAAGGATGCAAATCTTTTTATGATGCATGAGATGTGGGAATGCATGTAATTTTATTTTTTTCTTGAATGAATGAGACTGCTGAAAATACAATATATGATATGTATGACTTTGAATACATAAGGGTTATGACATATAGAAAGATGTATGACATTTTTATTTTTTTATTTTTACGATGATGAATGAAAATATAAAAATGGTTAATGAAATGATACAATATTTAGTGAAGTTATTTTTTTATGAATCTACGTATGAATGAATGTATCAAAAAATGTGTATAAATGATGTAGTTTTCATGAATGAATGAATTTTTTCTCTATTTGAATACTTTATTTTCATTGTTTTCGATGAATGTATGCACAAGTGAGTGTATGTATAAGTAATATGTTTTTTTAAAATTTGCATGTATACATGAGTGAATGAATGCTTAATAATTTTTTATGCATGAATGAACGTCTAAGTCAATGAATGATTATTTTTCTTTCTGAATACATGAATGAATATTTTTTAGAATAATTGACTGAATGAATAAAATTAGATGAATGTATGATCATTATATTTTTAATTTTTTTTAGTGAATGCATGAATTAATGAATGAGTAGATGAGTGTACGAATATTGTATGCAAGAATAATTGAATGAATGAATAAATGCATAAGCGACTTAATGAAGATTTCTTTTTAATGTGATGAATGAATGAATAAGTCAATCAATTTTTTTTATTTTTGAGTGTATGATTGAATGAAAGAATGATTTTTCTTTTTGATTGCATGAATAAATGAATGTATGATTAATATACTTTTTTTAATGAATATATGAAGGTATAAGTAAATGAGTATTTAAATGATGTATTTTTCTTTTTTATTCATTTTGAATGCATGAATTAGTAATGAGTCGATTAGAGAATAAAAGTTTGAGTTATTTGTAAATGGTTTTTTCATGAATGAATGTATGAATTTTTTTTTTTGAAGCATGAGTGAATGAGTGAATATATGAATAAATAAGAAAATGTATGAATGACTTATTTTTTATTTTTTTTAAAATACATATATGGATAGCTAATTTAAAAACTGTATGATGAATGTATACATGCATGGATGAATTATTATGAATGATAGTTTTTTTTTTTTTTGAGTTAGCGTATGCATGTTTTGAAATGATTTTTTTTAATGATATTTATGTTTTTTATGGATGTATTGATGATGAATGAATAAATACATGCATAATTAGTGGATGATGAATTTTAATATATCTATGTATGTATGAATGTAAGTATAAGTTAATCCATAAAAAAATTTGAATACATAAGTCAATCAATGAAGATTTTTTTTTTGAATGCATAAATGAATGGATAATTGACTGAATGTTTGAGCATGTATTTTTTATGAATTTCTCTCAAGGGTGCAATATTTTACATGATTTTTATTTTATACGACAAAATTCCAAACAATGTGTTACAATACAAACATCGCAAAATTCACAAAAAGTATAATATCCTAGGACAAGGTTCTAGCATACAATGGACGCCCTTGGCAAGTTCTAGGCTCCCTATAAAGGTTCTCATATTGCATCTCTCTCGAATAGAAAAACCCAAATATTATGATGTTAGAAACAAGAGACCAGCTCGAGCGGATAACTCATAATAAGAGGTAACAATATGAGCGGTCCACGTCACCAACACTTAGAAGCGACAAAGACCGCGACCAGTGAGGCTAGTGTCCCTTCTATCCAAAAAGGTATCACTAATACCTGAGTGTAGGGCATATATGTGTGCCTAAAATGTGTACATTATATATCACATAATAACAAAAACAATACATACATGCACATATAATTCATATACACAACATATAATTACTAATTAAGCATCCAATTCATATGATTAATAATTAAGCATGTAATATATATCTATACATACAACTAATAATTAAGTATGTAATTCATATAACTACTAATTAAGCATGCAATTTTCATATTTATAATTAATAATTAAGTACGCAATTCTCATATTTATACATATAATTAATAATTAAGCATACAATTTTCATATTTATACATAAATTAAAATTAAGCATATAACTTATATTTATACATATGATTAATAATTAAGTATGCAATATTATTGGAAATTAACTAATCAACAAAATAAATAATAATAATGGTAAATAAATAGTCACACATTTTATTGATTATGGGCCGGACTCTCTCAAAAAAGTCCCCACCCCGATTTTCGGCTGCACGACTTTGTTTAGAGTCGCCACTACATTTTATAGTTAAAAATGTAGAAAAATATTTTAAGCCTAATTACCTTGGGCTTTTGTATTTTTGATATCCAGGTTCGGGAGTCGGTTACAAGGTAGGGAAGGTATTAGCACCCTACCCGCCCGCCTTAAGCGGTACCCTTCATTAAAATATATGACATGATTATTATTATTATTATTTATTAAGGAGATCAAGGCTTACGTAGTTCTTTAAGTAGGAAATGGTTTATTGGTTGAACATATTTTAATTAAAGAAAATATATACTTTAGTCAAAAATATATATTTTGTAAGTTTTGTTTATTATAAAAAAGAAGGTTTTTTATTTTGTTGTTTAAAAAATGGAATTAAATTGATTTTGAGATTTAATCGATTGGAAAGAAGCGGCGTAGCGCGACCTTTCGAAGATGATCTTAGAAGAAAGAGGTCTCCAGGACGACCTTCTCTCCATCTTTGATTAATTCGCAAAATTATTTCATAAGCATTTATAATTAATATTCTTAAGTATATGTATTTGTATAAAAATAATTTTTTTTACAAATGGTAATTTTAATTATAGTAAAAAAGTTGTAGTTATTTGGTTAGAAAAAATTTCTATTTGAATTCAAAAATAGTTTGGTGATGGTTAACTATTTTAAATGAAATTGTTTTTTGGTTATTACTATGCGCTCATAAAAAAGATTTTCGTTACCACTTTCTTAGGTAAAAAAACGGTTTATTAATTAGTGCTAAAAAAAATCATTTTATTATTTCATAAAAAAATATTTATTTATTTTTATTTTTGTTATTGATTCTGTTTGATATTATAAGAAAAAAGATTAAATTTTTGTTTGTGAAATCAAGTTGATTTTACAATAGAGAAATAGAAACATTGTGCAAAAAAGAGAAAAACAAACCTGTGAGAGTTATATTCCTGTGCGGATGAAACCAAATAAGGTTGATGTGTGT
>NW_017718069.1:0-12697 GCF_001865875.1 Lupinus angustifolius
GTAGCCTTCTTTTAAGTTCACACTTTGGATTTTTCCAATGTTAACAGTGTCTCTGTTGTTTTCACAGTGTTTTTTAGCATCCAAGAGAGAAGAAGAAAAACCTAACACTACTAATCCATATTTATAATTTTTTTTAACTTAACCTAATCCTAAAAAATTGCTAACAACTAAATTCCATTAACCCATAATTACCTATTAATAGGCACTCACCAAGTCAGATTTGACTTGGTGTTTTATTATTTTTAAATCATTATTTTTATCTTTTCATTTAATAAAAGACAATTTAAATTGGTTTATGTATTTATTTATTTTTATATCCGAATTAATTCACAGAAAATAAATAAAAATATTTTTGAATATGTCTAATTATTTTAAAATTATATTTTCGAAAAAAATTAAAATAAAAAATTATTTTATTGTTTATTTGGAATTTAAAAGGGATATTAAGAATATGTCACTTATCTTATTTATTTTATAAATTCGAATTTAATTATAAAAATTAGTACAAAATATTTTTAATTATCTTTTATTTATTTTATAATAAAAGTTGAAAAAAATAAAAAAAAATAATAATAAAATATAATGTTTATCCTTTTTTCTAGAAAAATTATTATAGGCTTTTTTTCTATTTTAATTTAATTCTTTTTTCTTATTTTTATTATTTTTGAATTTTTGGTTAACCCAATCACCTAGATTTAGGAACCTTATCAACATAAATTTAGTTTTGTTATATGTTTTTATTTTTTATTTTGGAAAATGGAGCTTCTAAAAGGATATTCTCACTAACTTAAATTTAATTAATTTAATAATTTCGAAAATGATTATCAAAATTTCATAAAAATAGTTTAATTATTTTTATTCATTAAATATTAAAATTTCGGAAAATACCAAAATAAATAAAATTTACTATTTTTCTTTTAAAATGTTTTGGGTCTTTTTTGGGCCGGACAAAATTGGGTGTTCACAATTATAAAGTCTCTTCATTATTTTCACTACTCTCCATAAAACAAGTCGGTGGCACAAGTCAAATTGTATGAAGTTGGAAGAAGAGTAGAAGACCACCTTTTCACATTAAGTCCTTCTTTAGTTGGAATACAACGTGGGATTAATTTCCAAATGTTGTGGAGGTAATCTTAGACCCTACATTACATCACTATTATTCATCCTATATTCTCGCCTACAAGAAAATGACAAATTAATCACTAATAAATAAAGTATTATTTTATGACATTCATTTTTTTGTGAGTAAGAAAATTAGTAGAAGAATATATCATTTTCCTAAAGAAATATATTAGGGAATAACATTATACATTTATTATTTACTAAATTATTAAATATATATATATATATATATACTTTATGAGTATCTTAATGATTTCGTACCTATCTTCTACCTTTCATAATAACAAATTTACAACTAGCATATGCCGTACATTATTGTACTAATGAGTTATATTGTTATATAGTACTAATTCTGAATTGTTTCGTTAAATGTGGTCATTTGTTTTCTTATTTTTAAATACTAGTGTGTTCAGGTATTTCGTGTATGTCGTCAATATTGTATCTTAGTATTACGTATTTAATTTTTATATATTTCATTTTTTAGAATTAGAATGTATTTGTTATATTTTGCAGTGTTGTTGGAACCGGACCGGACCGGACGGTCCGACCGGTCTGACCGCTGACCGGACTTGAAAACGGCTCTGGTTTGCCGTCTTAACCGAATGAGAGTTGGACCGCTTTGAACCGGAAAAAATCCGGTCCGACCATGTTAAACCCGGTTAAATTGGGAAGTAAACTGGACGGCTCACTTAAAAATAAAAATAAAAATGGGACAATGTTCTAATATTTTGTTTTACTACGGTCCAAAAAAAGATAAAGAGGTATTATTTCAATATAGTTATACATAATTATTAATTATATAAAGTTTTACATTTATATATAACTATATATTTATAAATAAAAATTATTAATTATGTACGAAATCACCCGGTCAGACCGGACGGTTTAACCTTTTAAATCGGTTAAACCTAATACGGAACCTCTGCCGGTTTGACGTCCAGCTCGGGTTTCATAACACTGATATTTTGTATACTTTATATTATAACTTTTTTGTATTTATAATAATGTTCACTTTAAGGTGAGAGATATGGTGAATTATTAGGTTGGTGGTGGTTATTTAGGATTCTATGTTTTTTTGTAGTAAAAATTAAACAATGTTAAAGGTGAAATAGAAAGTAAAGATTATATTACAGTAGAAGTTACACCATGTTTTATATCTTAATATCAATTGGTTATAAATTTTAATTTATTTACCCATCTATTTATAATTTAAATTTTCTAATAATAATAACAGTAGCATTTTTCTTAGATAAATAATATCTCATAAAATACATTTTGAATGTGGATACAATTTTTTTTATAAAAAACAAGAAACCAAACTAAATCAAATCTTTGACGACCTATTTGTGCAGTTCCTAAAATAAAATTTACTATTAATAGAGATTAACCAAACCATATATTTGTATTCAATTTGGTAACCAGATTACACCAAACCTAAGTGAACATTTACACCACCCGTAGTAGAAAACAAAATTCTAACATTTTTTATATGTGAAATTCTGTTAACAATTTTTTCCATTTCATAATCAATGGATTTAGGAAAAATGTTAACAATCAATATATTACACAAATCTTCTACATTTGCAAAACGATATTCTACTCAAATTTCCATACATGAAATAGTTATTGTGGGGTGAGCGAGAGCAAAGTATCAACCATAAAGAAATAAGGATAGCATGCCAAATCCAGAATATATATTTTTTCTTTTGGATATGACAATTTCCTAGCTTTCTACAAAGCATACTTTATCAAATAGAACATTCAATTTGGCTCTCTCAACCATAAAAAGAAAGCATGGTCACAATTTGGCTTCCATAATTGTACCCAAAATTTTTTGGCTCCATAAATTTCTGAGGAACAAGTTCTTTTTCTATGAGAAAAAGGTCAGAACGAGTTCAATTCAGGACAGAATACAGTTGTATTTAAAAACCAAAGCAGCAATGTAGGAACAATCCTAAAACCCACTGCCACTGACACAAATGTTCTAACAAAAGATACATTAAAATACAACAGACTAAAAAGAAACTAAGAACCAAAAGCCATGCCACCGCCTATCAAGAACCCAGTTCTGGGAACAATGGTTGCAAGATGAAGGTGGAGACTTGACAATAGGTCCCATAGACAAATTATCTAAACAAGAAAGAAAAGTACTATTGGGCAGATGCCAAAATTTATTGTAACCATTTCGAAAGACTTTAACTGACGAACAAACCAACACGATTCACTTACCAACCTTCTTCTGTGCAGCCTTGGTTACCTTGCCTCCCCCAGAAGGGTCCTTCTTCTCCACACTCTTGATAACTCCGACAGCCACAGTTTGACGCATGTCCCTCACAGCAAAACGACCAAGTGGAGGATACCCAGAGAAAGTTTCAACCACCATAGGCTTGGTGGGAATCATCTTAACAAAACCAGCATCACCATTCTTCAAGAACTTGGGCTCCTTCTCAAGCTCTTTGCCGGATCGCCTGTCGATCTTGGTCACTAGCTCGGCAAACTTGACAGCAATGTGGGAGGTGTGGCAGTCAAGAACAGGGGCATAGCCATTTCCAATCTGACCAGGGTGATTCATTATGATAACCTGAGAGATAAAGCTTGCAGCCTCCTTAGCAGGATCATCCTTGGAGTTTGAAGCAACATAACCACGCTTGAGATCCTTGACGGCGACATTCTTAACATTGAACCCAACATTGTCACCTGGAAGGGCCTCTTGGAGGGCCTCATGGTGCATCTCCACAGACTTAACCTCAGTTGTCAGCCCACTTGGTGCAAAAGTCACCACCATTGCAGGTTTCAGAACACCAGTTTCAACACGTCCCACTGGCACAGTTCCGATTCCTCCAATCTTGTAGACATCCTGAAGGGGTAAACGGAGGGGCTTGTCTGATGGCCTCTTGGGCTCATTGATTTGGTCAAGTGCCTCAAGAAGGGTAGGACCCTTGTACCAGTCAAGGTTTGTGGACCTCTCAATCATGTTGTCACCCTCAAATCCAGAGATTGGAACAAAAGGAATCTTGTCCGGGTTGTACCCAACCTTCTTCAAGTAGGATGAGACTTCCTTCACAATTTCATCATACCTAGCCTTGGAGTACTTGGGAGTAGTAGCATCCATCTGTTCCAAGGAACAATCAGACATGAGAACATTAATAAATTAACTAAAGAAATAACAAAAGGCCTAAAAATAAAAAAATATTATATACCTTGTTACAGCAGCAAATCATCTGCTTCACACCAAGAGTGAAAGCAAGAAGAGCATGCTCACGAGTCTGTCCATCCTTGGAAATACCAGCTTCAAAACCACCAGTGGTGGAATCAATGATAAGAACAGCGCAGTCAGCTTGTGATGTTCCAGTAATCATGTTCTTAATGAAATCCCTGTGTCCAGGAGCATCAATGACAGTGCAGTAGTACTTGGTGGTCTCGAACTTCCAGAGGGCAATATCAATTGTGATTCCTCTTTCACGCTCAGCCTTAAGCTTGTCAAGAACCCAGGCATACTTGAAAGACCTCTTGTTCATCTCAGCAGCTTCCTTCTCAAACCTCTCAATAACACGCTTGTCAATACCTCCAAGCTTGTATATCAAGTGGCCAGTGGTAGTTGACTTCCCAGAGTCAACATGACCAATTACCACAATGTTAATGTGAACTTTCTCTTTTCCCATCCCGACTTAGGTTCAAAACAAGGATCTGCCAAATTATACACAAAACTTCTATCAATAACAAAAACCCTAACACAGCATTTACCACTGCATTAACCAATTACTATCAACATAAAACTTTCAGAATCGGAGAAAAAATTCATATTATTGAAATAATAAACATTTGAACCGGATTTACAAATCAAACTACTCCATCAAAACACATCACAGACAGAGATGTCCATAGAAGATCATATATCCAGTACAAACACTTTTCATCACAATTTACACATGTTCATCCATAACTGTTTAAATCCATAGTTTCTATCGGTTTAACAAACAGTGCACACAAAAATAAGTCCTAAAATCAAACAATCACGATTTTCACAAGTAGATTCCAACCCAGCATGAATTATTATAACAATGCTTAATTAATAGAATTCCAACCCCAAAACAAAAAATAACTCATAACATAAAAAAATAACTACCACGAAACCATAAATAAAGAGAACAATGCTGATCATTGCTAAAATAATATGAGATCAATTGAAAACACAATAGATAAAGAATCAAAACAAAAAATAACACCACGAAAGAAAAAAAGATAAGTCACAAATAAGAGAACAAAGATGATCATAACAAATGATATGAATTAAAAACAATAGAGCAAATATCAATCAAACTGAACAATCGAAGCATAAAACATAGCATCAGAGAAGAAGAGAATGGAGGAACGAACCTAGAAAAAGAAGCTGCGCTAAACCCTCACCGCGATAGTGAGAGTGAAAAAAGAAGTTAACAGAGAACAATAGGGTTATTGAGTATATTTATACTAATTCAATGATCGATTTAAAAGTCACATCTAAAGTAGAATGATATTTCATTATTCTGTTTAAGATGTTTATATTAGGTGAAATAGATATGATCAAATAAGTCATCAAATCATGTATTATAACATGATAGATATATTATCTTATTCGGTTTACCAAACAAATTCTAAATTTTAAATGTATTTTTGGTTTATTGACTTTGTTTTACTTGCATAACACATTTACTTGGGTGACACGTCAAAAAAAGATATAATGAGTTTTTTTCAAAGAAACAGATAAGAATTTTCTCTTCTTCATTCGTCAATATTATCTTTAAAAAGATGTTCGACATTATTAAAACTAGTGTGTACAGGCACTTCGTGCCTGCCGACCGATATTGTATGATACTACGTATTTAATTTTATATATTTCATTCTTTATAATTAAAATATTTTTGTTGTATTCAGGGTACTTTATATTATAATTTTTATGTGTTTATGATAATAATTAGTTTATGGTGAGAAATGTGGTTAATTAATATGGTGGTGGTGGTTAATTAGGATTATATGTTTTTTTGTAAAAATTAAATAATATGAAGGGTAAAATAGGAAATGAAAATTACGCCATGATGGAAGTTGCTTCATGTTTTGGCTTTATATATAACTAGTGTGTACAGGCACTTCGTGCCTGCCAGCGAATATTGTGTGCTACTACATATTATATTTTTTGTGTGTTTATGATAATAATTAGTTTATGGTGAGAAATGTGGTTAATTAATATGGTGGTGGTGGTTAATTAGGATTATATGTTTTTTTGTAAAAATTAAATAATATGAAGGGTAAAATAGGAAATGAAAATTACACCATGAGGGAAGTTATTTCATGTTTTGACTTTATATATAATAAAATAACTAGTGTTAACAGGCACTTCGTGCCTGCCGAACAATATTGCGTGGTATTATATATTTCATTTTTTATAATTAGAATATATTTGTTCAGTGTATTTTATATTATAATTTTTGTGTGTTTATGATAATGTATAGTTTAAGGTGATTGATGCGGTTAATTAATATGTTAGTGATGAAGAATTAGGATTATATGGTTTTTTTGTAAAAATTAAATAATGTGAAGGGCAAAATAGAAATATATAAATTATGCCATGGTAGTGGTTACACCATGTTTTGGCTTTATATATAGTATAGATATGAAAACTAGATTGATGAATTTTTGTATTTACAAAATAAAAATATTGGAAGGAAATGTCTAGTAGGCCACTAACTATATTCTAAAGGATTAATTTTTTATCGATCATGCGAAGATTCATGTCACCTTTTTATACGAAATTTATTTTTTTATTTTAACTTTTAATTATAATTAGTACTTGTCTTTTCAAGATTTCATAGTTTAATTACTAAAATTGATGTGGAAAGAGATAGGGAATTGATGTTGTTTTCTCATCTATAAAAAAGTTAATACTTTTTTATAATTTTTTTGAATTTGTTATGACACTTAACATATGCTCTTATCAATCATCAATAATTGTATGTTGTGAAAATCTAACATTTTTATAAAATTAAACAAATATTGTGGTAAGAGATAATCAATAAAGTTGTGAATGAGTGAAGAGTTACCATAACCAAAGATTATAAAAACAATTAAAGTTATATAGTTTTCAAAAACAAAAAACTCGTTGTGCTAGTTGATTGACCAGGTTCTTTTGAGTGTCGATCGATCATAAAAATGGCCTTAATTCACCCACTTAAGCAAATACATTGATGAGCCACTCTAGATCATGTCATTTTCTATTAAATTCTGTTAAATTGGGATAACCATAATACCCTAAATATATTAATCATCTAGTTTTCTAAATGAAAAAGGAAATTGATTTTCTATCCAGAAATTGATGTTGCTCTCTGTTGCTTTACAAAAGCTATATGCTTCTCATTTCCTTAGTCGTTGTTGTCTTGAGTTTGATCTTTACATGGTAAATGATATCCTCGTATCCATGGTATCATTGTCTTACTTTACTCCTTGGGGTGTGTTCCTTTAGTTGTAAAAAAACATTTGTTGATGTTCTTTAGTGTGGAAGAGGTTGGGCAAGTGCCTGAAAAAGGACCCCGACATCAAGTCAGTATAAGTGTATGCTTTAGAGGGGAAGTAGAATGACAAAGTATGAGTAAGTAAGTCTCCCTTATGGATGGTTCCCTTTATTAATAGAGAGGTAGAGTGGGATGTACTTCAAAATATTACTTGTTGCCTTGCTTTATCCTTGCCCAAAGTGACGTTGTTGTAGATTTAGTCTACTTGTCTTGTGTGGACTAAGAGATAACCTACATTTCTTAGGCAGTGTGACGTGTCCTTTATCACATGGGAGGATTTTCCTACTTTGCAGGTGCTTACTCATTGCTAGGTCAACTTCTCGGACATAATCGATAGTCGTATGAGCCGAATCTAGCTTTCCAAGTTATGAGCTTGATTCATAGTGGTCAAACGATATTTGTCGACTTTGAAACTGAGATGGAACAGTTTCAAATTCCAACTGTAATATTTTCTCTCAATATTGCATTACAATCTTTAACCCATCTTGGCCCTAATGTGATATAATAAACTTAAAACCATGTTTTTCTTCTTCTCAAGATTACAAATTTTACCAAAGTATGAAAGATAGCTTGTTAATTATTTTTAATTGTTGAATAGAGTTTCTAACTTTTTCTATCTTCTTTGATTATTAGCAATCTTTTTTTTCACTAGAGAACTTTTTTAACGTTTCAATTTTAACTTGAAATAAGATTTTTATTTTTATTTCATTCATCTTTAACTTAGAAATCATATATTTGTGTTCATCGTCATAATGTCAAATCGGGATAATCAAAATATCCTAAATATGTTAATTATCTAGTTTTCTAAATTAAAAAGAAAACTATTTTTCTTGTTGAAGACTAAAACCATAAAACGATGGTGCTCTCTATTGCTTTACAAAAGCTCCACTTCTCATTTCTGTAAGAATGAGATTACAACTAAGAGGGAAGGGGTGTGAATTAGTTCACTTAAAATTATGACCATTTTTCTGCAAAATCAACAGTTAAAGTGCAGTGGAAAATATATGTAGAAATTAACCAAATAAATAATCAAAGAGATAAGGGAGAAGAGAATACACAATGATTTTTATATTGGTTCACATTCTTGTCCACCGAAGGCTACATTCAGTACTCTTGTAGCACAAGAGATTTTTCCACTAAAGATTATGAGTTGCAATTACAATATCTCATCCACTACTCTTTTGTATACTTAGTAATAATACTCTTAAAAGTTTTAAACTTGAAACACTTTACTTTAAGCAACTTCAGAAAAATCAACTTTGAAAGTTTAAGAACTAGTTGCCAAAAGTGCAGAAAATAATTTCAGAATGTGCGTAAGAGCTTCCGAAATTTATATGAGAGTTGTGTGTTTGTATGTGAGATTCAATGCATTTAAATAGACTTTCCAATCACCCATAGTGCCTCTACGAAAAGGTAGAAATGGATTGGAGTGAATACATTTCGTTTGGGATGAAAACCTTTCATTTTGAAATCTGATAAAACAACACTCAATAATCGATTACAACCAGTGGGTAATCGATTACCCAAACGTTTTGTCCACTAGGCATCTAATTTCGATTTAGACTAATCGATTACAATAAGTGGGTAATCGGTTACTCAACTTTATTAAAAGCTAGTAATCTGTTACTCAAAGACAGTAATGTATTACTCTGATCAGTTTTAAGTTGGATAACTCTTTTCTCACACGCGTAACCTATTACTTAGATGCAGTAACCCGTTACACACTATTTTTGAAAATTATTTTGAGTATACTTTAAGTGTTTCAATTTTCTTTTAAAATAGTTTGAGCATTACTACTATTGTATATTCAAGAGTATATGATAGAAGTACCTATTTAGACTTAGACTAATTTGTCTTGAAGCTTTGTCTTCTTTTTCTTCATAAGTATTCTTCATTTTCTTCTTTTTGGTGATGTTGGTGTCTTCATCAAAATTGTGCCAAGGTTAGGAGCAAAGATCTTCTTCACAATCTCCCTTTTTTTGATGATGACAAACCAATATCTTATTTAACAATGTAGTTTTCTGAGAGCCTGAAAGATTTTAAACAGAAAATACATTCTCCAAACTTTTCTCCCCCTTTTGACTTCATCAAAAAGTAGAAAAGCCAAGAGTTTCCAGCGTAATATATATATATATATATATATATATATATACATCATACATATTCATAAGATATAAAATAAATATCGCAATGTATATCATAAAAACATAGGTGTTCAACAAAAACAACATAAAGCAAACTTTGTCCGAAAATATGAAATGATTACAACCAGGAAAACAGTAAATTGTTCATAAAAATGCATCAAAACAAATAGAAATCCTAGACACAATCTAAGACTCAGGTTCAGAGTTGTCTTCATCAACATCCATGCTACTCAGCTTAGAAGAGAGACGATGAAGTTCAAACTGGATTTGTTGATTCTGAGTATCAAAGGCATTCATTCGGTTAGTGATGTAGTCTCGAAGAGAAAGCAACTCATCCATAATCATTTGATTTGAAGGCATGACAGTAGATGAGGAAGATTGAGCATGAAACTCAGAAGGTTGAGGTTCAGGAGGGTTAGGATTGGTAGGTTCTGGTTGATCAGCAGGTGCATTGGGTCTATCAGATTGATGCTTATAGGTGCGGCAGTCAATAGGATCTATAGAGAAACCCATTTTGTGAACAACTTTCACATCAATCTTGCTTTCGCAAAGATTTAGAGCAACCTTGGTTTCACCATTTGTAGAAACACCGAAATGTTCAAGAATATTGGTTATGAAAACTGCATAGGGCAAGGGGCTTTGAGTTCCTCGAACATTCCACATTCGTCTCATTATCATCTGAGTCCAATTGATTTTGATGTTAAATTTTATAGCGTACATCAATTTGAGTTCTATGTCACTAATTTGAGAATGGTTTGAAAATTTTGGTAAAATGACATATCTCAGAAAATAATGAAGCAAACAATCTTCAAGTTTGAAATGTCCAATAGATAGGATATCTCTATTTTTAACAATCTCACCAAAGCCCTGTTGCTTACGCATTTCTATTTCCTCTTTAGAAATTCTACACAGAGAGTGGTAGAAATCCTTTCGATCATAATTATCCCATTTACATACAAGGTCGAAACCTGTTATGCTACCTTGATAGGGTATGTTACAGAACAATGAACTAAAAGTTTTCAAATCCAAAACAATGTCTTTTCCTTTCACATAAGAAGTAAAATGATTTTTCCAAAAGTTCATGTTGCAGTAAAATACTCGAACAAGTTCAGGATAAATGACATTAATTTCACAGCAAAAGTAAAAAAGATTTTGTTGAGGAAAAAGAAAGTTTTTAAATTCAAAATTCCCTACATTACCGTATTTCAGAGTAAAAATAACTCAACCATGAAAGTGCTCATCAAAGACTTTACGTTGCTCATCATTAGCAAGAAGTCTTGTCAAATCCAGAGAGTTAGACTCCAAAGATGAAGTTCATTGGTTTCTTTGAGTCACATTTGTTGTTGCTTCTTTGATCTAGAAGAGGAAGCCATGGATTGAGGTTTTTGAGTTTTTAGGTTTTTGGGTTTTGGAGATTTTGGGTTTTTTGGTTTAAGCCACTAAACACGAAAATGATGGTGTTGAAGTGTTAAGAGTTGAAAATGTAATATAGAATAGACACAAAAATCACCCAAAACGGATAAAAAATGAAGGTTTGAGATTTTGAGAGGGTTGAGCACGAGAGAACACGAGTTGAGGAAGATGATTTTGAAAAAAATTGAAAAAATGCAGAAAAAATACATATATAAATGCACACAACAATTGGTTACTCAAATTAAAAATTAAAAATTTTCAAACAGCAACTTTGAGTAATCGACTACACACTTTGAGTAATCGGTTACCGAAACACGTTGTTCAACCCTGTAATCGATTACTCTCCAGTGTAATCGATTACTAACCCCATAAAAACTTATTTTTTTAGGCAAAATTATGCTATAAAAAAGATTTTTAACCCAAAATTTGATTTTTTTTAAACATAAATAAACACTTTTAAGTACAAGTAGGCATAAGATAAATATAATGATGCACATATATAATCATATAATCATGTTAAGATAGGTGAGCTTCATCAAGAATGCCTAATTCTCGTCTAATTTTATAAAAATTTCTTTAGCCAAGGGTTTAGTGAAAATATATGCTAGTTGGTTATGAGTATCAACAAATTCAAGAGTCACATCTTTCTTTTAGACATGGTCCCTAAGGAAGTGATGCCTTATATCTATGTGTTTTGTTCTAGAATGCATAACTGGATTCTTTATGAGGTTTATAACACTAGTATTGTCACATTTTAGAGGAATGCAGCCTAAGTCTAAGCCATAATATCGTAATTGTTGTTTAAGCCACAACACTTGGGCACAACAACTACTTACTGCTATATATTCAGCTTCAACAATGCTTAGGGTAACACATGCTTGTTTCTTGCAAGACCAAGAGACTAAAACATTTCCTAAAATATGACAAGTACCACTCGTACTTTTCCTCTCAGTTTTGCATCCAGCAAAATCTGAATACGAATAACCAACCAAATCACATATACTTCCTTTTGGATACCACAACTCAATGTAAATTGTGCCTTTAAGATATTTCATGATTCTCTTAACAATAGTTAAGTGCGTTTCTTTTGGTTTAGATTGATAACGAGCATACAAACATACACTAAACATGATATCAGGTCTACTAACAGTTAAATATAAAAGAGATCCAATCATACCTCGATACTTTGATATTTCAATACATTTTCCAGCTTCGTCTGTATCGATGTACGTACTAGATCCCATAGATGTAGCTATTGGCTTGCAGTCATCCATATCGAATCTTTTCAGCAGATCTCTACAATACTTGGATTGACTTACAAAAATGCCATTATCAATTTGCTTGATTGGTAATCCAAGGAAGTAATTCAACTTCCCCATCATGGACTTTTCAAACCCTCCTTGCATCATTTTTCCAAAATCACTACACAAAACTTCATTCGTAGAACAAAAAATAATATCATCTACATAAATT
>NW_017718070.1:0-5031 GCF_001865875.1 Lupinus angustifolius
TCTTTATAAAGAGTGTAGTGTCGACCTTCCCTTTGGTGAATCCTTTTTCAAGTAAAAAATTGGTTAGACGATCATACCATGCTCATGGAGCTTTCTTCAAGCCATAGAGAGCTTTCTTTAATTTGTAAACATGAGAAGGATGTTTGTAATCTTCAAAACTAGGAGGTTGTTCTACAAACACTTCTTTTTGAATATATCCATTTAGAAAAGCACTCTTTACATCCATTTGATATAGCTGAAAATTTAAAGAACATGAATATGGAAGTAATAGCTTAATATCTTCAAGTCTAGCAACCAATGCGAAGGTTTCATCAAAGTCTATACTTTCTTCCTGATTGTATCCTTGGGCTACTAGTCTAGCTTTATTTATAACAATAATACCATTTTCATCAGATTTATTTCGAAATACCCAACGAGTTCCTATGACATGCCTATTTTTAGGTCTAGGAACAAGTTCCCAAACTTCATTTCTCTGAAACTGGTTTAACTCTTCTTGCATTGCAAGAATCCAGTGTTCATCCTCGATTGCATCATCAATCTTGGAGGGTTCTATTTGAGAAACAAATGTCACGTTTAGACAAGCATTTTCTAGCATTAACGGGTAGTGACACCCTTACTTATATCACTAATAATGTTGTCAATAGGATGATCTCGATGAGTTCTCCATTCTTTTGGTAAATCAGAGTGAATATGCTCTTCTTGATGAGATAGATCATCATCCATTTTCAAATGCTCAAAATTAGTGGTAGAATCATTTATAGAAATTTCTTTAGCAACAAGTCCTCTTCATCAAAGGTTAACCCATCCTTTATAGTAGGATTGGTTTCATCAAAAGATACATGAACGGATTCTTCAATAAATAGAGTTCTTTTATTAAAAACTCTATAAGCTTTACTCATAAGAATGTAGCCTAGGAAGATACCTTCATCAACTTTTGCATCAAACTTGCCTAAGTTATCCTTACCATTATTTAAAACAAAGCATTTACAATCAAATACATGCAAATGAGAAATGTTTGGTTTTCTACCTTTAAAGAGTTCATAAAGGGTTTTCTTAAGAATTGGTCTTATAAGAACTCGGTTTGAAACATAACATGCAGTACTTACTACATCAACCCATAAATATTTTGGGAGGTTAGTTTCATTCAACATTATACGAGCCAATCCTTCTAAAGACCGATTCTTTCTCTCTACAACACCATTTTGTTGTGGTGTTCTAGGAGCAAAAAATTGTGATTGATCATCACATAATTCTTCAAATGAAGAGTTTTGGAATTCTCCCCCATGGCTTCTTATAGTAGCGATTTTTAGTGATTTTTCATTTTGAACTCTTTTATCATAAATGCTAAAGGCCTTGAATGCCTCATTCTTATGAACTAAGAATAGAGTTTAAGTGTATCTCGAAAAATCGTCTACTATAACAAGAGCATAGTAGTTACCACCATAACTTTTTGTCCTTGAGGGGCCAAATAAGTCCATGTGTAGTAACTGCAATGGTCTATCGGAGGAAATCATATGCTTAGGTTTAAAAGAAGTTTTTGTTTGTTTACCCATTTGACAAGCACTACATAGTTTGTCTTTAACAAACTTCATTTTGGGTAAACCAACAATGAAGTCTTTCTTAATGAGTTTATTCAAATAGTCCATATGTATATGAACAATTCTCCTATGCCAAAACCATGCATCATGATTATCATTTGCAACCAAACATGTTATTAGTAAGAAATAGTCTCATATATATATATTATATCCTCTTACCAATGAGTTTAGAGTTTTGAGAATTCTTACTTTCAATGATGCACTTATCTGAGTAGAATGCCACATAATTAACTTATGCTTAGAAGATTTTACTTGAGCCATTCAACATATAATACACCTTCTATGGTTGTTGAGGTTGGCTTGCCAATTCTACCAACTTCAAGTATTTTTTCCCTTGTTGTTATCACCATATGTGACATAGCCTTTGTCCCTTGGAGTGAGGACAAAGAATTTGTTTCTATTGTCCATCATATGTTTTGAGAAGCCGCTATTCAAGTACCATAAGTTGCAGACGACTCTCAAATTTCCCTACAAAACAATTTAAGTTTTATTAGGTACCAAATATTCTTTGGGTCCTACATAGTTAGTACCTTTTGTCAACCCATCTAAAAAGACCTAGGGGTACACCATATTTTCTAATTTTACAAGTATTCAGTGTATGTCCATGGTTTTTGCAATATGTATATATGGGTTGATGTTCATGTATCCTAGATTTATTTTTACTACTTTTAAATGCATGGATACCTTGTTTTTTAAAGTTTATCTTAGTTGAGACACTTTGTTTCTTAGAACCATGACTTTTTGAATAGGAAAGACCTCTTCAGTCCATTGAGTGTCTTTGATCATTAATGATCTTTTCTAAACTTTTACTACTCTTGTTCATTTTATTAAGTTCAAGACTAAAAGTTGAAACTTTATTTTTAAGAATAGTGCAGTTTTGACATGAAGATGATGATGGTTTGTTTCTAAATACATCTAACTCAATTTTTTGTTTTAGAAACATTTTTGTGAGTTTAACATATTCATCATGCAAGTCATTAAATGCATTTTGTAATTCAGAAGAATATTTGAGAAGTATTTACCTCTTCATCATCAGAATGATGAGATGCCATCAAGGAAAGATGTGTTTGTTTTTCATTTTCTTGTTCAGAAGCGGAACTGGTATAATTATCTTCCCAAGCAATGTAGGCTCTCCATCCAGTCCTCATTTCGTTCTTCCTTTTGAAGGAGTTCTTTTTCAAGTTTGGACAGTCCATCACATTCGAAGCATGTGAAATTTTGGTTTGATGTGGAGGAGTCATTGTTCTTGGTGAATTTCCTCATTTGTCCAGTTTTGTCACTCTTGTTCCTTTTAAGGAACTTGTTGAACTTCTTTACAAGAAGCCTCATATCTTCCATCTCTTCCTTCTGAGATTCATCTTCTGATGATTCATATTAGTTTACTTAAAATTATGGACACTTTTTCTGCAAAATCAAGAGTTAAAGTGCAGCGGAAAATATATGCAGAAATTAACCAAATAAATAATCAAAGAGATAAGGGAGAAGAGAATACACAAGGATTGTTATACTGGTTCACCTTCTTGTCCACCGAAGGCTACATCCAGCTCTTGCAGCACAAGAGATTTTTCCACTAAAGATTATGAGTTGCAATTACAATATCTCACCCCGAGATCTCTATGTACCTTACACACTCCCTAATCCTTATTCATTCTTGGAAAAAACACATTTCCAAGTGATTCTAATCCCTTTTCTTATCACACCCTTGTGAAAGAAAGTATTCTGCAATAATAATGAAGAATGTTCAACAATGGCGGAATTGCCTTTACAAGTCTGAAAGTAATGTAACTTGCAATCCAATCAACTCTTTTGTATACTTAGTAATAATGCTCTTTATAAGTTGGTAAACTTGAAACATTTTACTTTAAGCAACTTCGGAAAAATGAACTTTGAAAGTTTAAGAACTAGTTGCCAAAAGTGCAGAAAATAATTTCAGAATGTGTGTAAGAGCTTTTGAACTTTGTCTGAGAGTTGTGTGTTTGTATGTGAGATTCAATGCCTTTAAATTGACTTTCCAATAACCCATAGTGCCTTTACGAAAAGGTAGGAATGGATTGGAGTGAAGACATTTCGTTTGGGATGAAAACCTTTCATTTTGAAATCTGCAATCTGATAAAACAAAACTCGGTAATCGATTACTACCAGTGGGTAATCGATTACCCAAACGTTCTGTCCACTAGGCATTTAATTTTGATTTAGAGTAATCGATTACAACAAGTGGGTAATCGGTTACTCAACTTTATTAAAAGATGGTAATCTGTTACTCAAAGGCAATAATGGATTACTCTGATCAGTTTTAAGTTGGATAATATTTTTCTCACACACGTAACCTGTTACTTAGATGCAGTAACATGTTACACACTATTTTTGGAAAATTGTTTTAAGCATTTTGGAGTGTTTCAATTTTCTTTTAAAAATAGTTCGAACATTACTACTATTGTATATTCAAGAGTATATGATCGAAGTACCTATTTAGACTTAGACTAATTTGTCTTGAAGCTTTATCTTCTTTGTCTTCATAAGTATCCTTCCTTTTCTTATTTTTGGTGATGTTAGTGTCTTCATCGAAACCGTGTCAAGATCAAGAGCAAAGATCTTCTTCGCAATTTCCTTTGCCATTGTTGTCCTCAGTTTGATCTCTACATGATAAGTGGCATCCTCCTATCCATGGTATCATTGTCTTAGTTTACATCTTGGGTTGTGTTCCTTAAATTATAAAATAGCATATGTTTATGTTCTTTAGTGTAAAAGAGGTTGGGTGAATACGTCAAAAAGGACCATGTCATTTAAGCTAATATAATTGTATGTTTTAGAGAGGGGAAGCGGAGTGAGAAAGTATGAGTAAGTAAATCTCTCTTATGGTAGTTCCCTTTATTAATAGAGAGGTAGAGTCGGATGCACCCCAGAATATTACTTGTTACCTTGCTTTATCTTTTGTCCAAACTAACATTGGTGTAGATTTAGTCCACCTCTTTCGTGTGGACAAAGAGAGAACCTACTTTACATAGGTGGCGTGATATGTCATTTGGTTTGTTTGAGGATTTTAACTTGGTTGACCTATCGAGCATGATCAATAGCCATATTAGTTAAATATTTCTATCCTAATTATGAGCCTTTTTCATGACTTGAGGTGGTGAATTCTTCACTTGAAAACTCGAAGAAATCATCATCACCATTGGATTGTGATGACCTATGTCTTTCTATGGCAAAATAATCATCCCATTGAGAAGAGTCACTACTATAAAATGGAAGGTCATAAAGGGATAGAGTTTCTTCTTGGTCTTCTTCATATGGATCTTGCAGCAGTGTACTTTCATTATAATATATAGTTATAAGGTGAGTAGAGAGGGTTGAATCAATTGATGATAGGGATCCTTCTAGATGAATTGGAATAAATAAATGGAAGGTTATTGGAAAAGGTATATATATATATATA
>NW_017718071.1:0-2972 GCF_001865875.1 Lupinus angustifolius
AAACAAGTTTTATTTTGTGTGAAATTACAAGGTTTATACCTTTTGTGTGAGAGTGTCTTCTCCTAACTTCTTGGCTGAACCAAGATTACAAATTCTTATCAAGAACCACGTTCTTGTGGCGAATAACACCTGGCTTATCAACATCATTGTTGTGGTGCCATCATCCTTCTACCTTAACCATCTTCTTTTATCCTAAACATTTCAATTCGGCCTAATTTCATCTTCAAAGATAACCCATCAAAACTGTGGGTTCCCTTGCACCAAACAAGATAGATTGTTGGAAAAAGGATCTCCTGAAGAGGTTCTCATCAAGTGGTATTCAGAGCTAAGGTTCTTGCTTGGTGGGTCAAAATTTTCTTCTTGTTGGCCGTGAGTTACATTGTCTTTTCCTACATCCAAAAAAAAAAAACCAAAAACAAAAAGTGTCGAAGTTTTTCTTTCTAGCCGTGAGTTCATTTTGTTACTTTCTTACATTCCAAAACAAAAACCAAAAAGTGTCAAAAACAAGTCCAAAACCGAAACCAAAAGTTTCAAAACCAAAGTGTCAAGTGTCAAAACCGAAAACCAAACACAAAGTGTCAAAAACAAAGTGTCAAGTGTCAAAAACCGAAACCAAAAGTTTCAAAAACAAAGTGTCAAGTGTCAAAACCGAAAACCAAACACAAAGTGTCAAGTGTCAAAAAAGTGTCAAAACCGAAAGTCAAAAGTGTCCAAAATTTCATACACAAAACCGTGTCACAATTCTTGTTAAGTTGGGTGTTTTCTTTCACAATTAAGTGATTCTACCTTGGTTCATTAACTAGTATTGTCATATTTTAGAGGAGTGCAACCTAAATGTAAGTCATAATCTCGTAATTGTTGTTTAAGCCACAACACTTGGGCACAACAACTGCCTGCTGCTATATATTCAGCTTCAACAGTGATTAGGAAAACACATGCTTGTTTCTTGCAAGACCAAGAGACTAAAGCATTTCCTAAAATATGAAAAGTACCACTTGTACTTTTCCTCTCAGTTTTGCATCCAACAAAGTCTGAATTTGAATAACCAACCAAATCACATATACTTCCTTTTGAATACCACAGCCCAACGTCAGTTGTGCCTTTAAGATATTTCATGATTCTCTTAAAAATAACTAAGTGTGATTCTTTTGGTTTAGATTGATAGTGAGCACACAAACATACACTAAACATGATACCAGGTCTACTGGCAATTAAATATAAAAGAGATCCAATCATACCTTGATACTTTGACATTTCAATGCATTTTCCAGCTTCGTTTGTATCGATGTATGTACTAGATCCCATAGGAGTAGCTATTGGCTTGCAGTCACCCATATCGAATCTCTTGAGCAAATCTTTGCAATACTTGGATTGACTTGCAAAATTGCCATTATCAAGTTGTTTGATTTATAATCCAAGGAAGTAATTCAACTTCCCCATCATGGACATTTCAAACTCTCCTTGCATCATTTTGCCAAAATCACTACACAAAACTTCATTTGTAGAACCAAAAATAATATCATCTACATAAATTTGGATAAGAAGAGTAGGATGATTTATTTTCTGTATAAAAAGTGTAGTGTCGACCTTCCCTTTGGTGGATCCTTTTTCAAGTAAAAAATTTGTTAGACGATCATACCATGCTTGTGGTGCTTGCTTCAAGCCATATAGAGCTTTCTTTAATTTGTAAACATGAGGAAAATGTTTGTAATATTAAAAACCAGGAGGTTATTCTACAAACACTTCTTCTTGAATATATCCATTTAGAAAAGCATTCTTTACGTCTATTTGATATAGCTGAAAATTTAAAGAACAAACATATGCAAGTAATAGCCTAATAGCTTCAACTCTAGCAACCAGAGCAAAGGTTTCATCATAGTCTATACCTTCTTCCTGATTGTATTCTTGGGCTACTAGTCTAGCTTTATTTCTAACATTAATACCATTTTCATCAGATTTATTTCAAAATGCCCAACTAGTTCCTATGACATGTCTATTTTTAGGTCTAGGAACAAGTTCCCAACTTCATTTCTCTCAAACTGGTTTAACTCTTCTTGCATTGCAAGAATCCAGTGTTCATCCTTGATTGCATCATCAATCTTGGAGGGTTCTATTTGAGAAACGAAGGCCATGTTCAGACAAGCATTTTCTAGCATTAAACGGGTAGTGACACCCTTACTTATATCACTAATAATGTTGTCAATAGGATGATCTCGATGAGTTCTGCATTCTTTTGGTAAATCATAGTGAATATGCTCTTCTTGATGAGGTAGATCATAGTGAATATGCTCTTCTTGATGAGATAGATCATCATCCATTTTCAAATGCTCAGAATTAGTTGTAGAATCTTTTATAGAAATTTCTTTAGCAGGAGAACTTGGCAAGTCCTCTTTATTAAAGGTTAACCCATCCTTTATAGTAGGATTGGTTTCATCAAAAGATACATGAATAGATTCTTCCATGGCTAGAGTTCTTTTATTAAAAACTCTTTAAGCTTTACTCGTAAGAGAGTAGCCTAGGAAGATACCTTCCTCAACTTTTGCATCAAACTTTCCTAAGTTATCCTTACCATTATTTAAAACAAAGTATTTACAACCAAATACATGCAAATGAGAAATGTTTTGTTTTCTACCTTTAAAGAGTTCATAGGGGGTTTTCTTAAAAATTGGTTTTATAAGAACTCGGTTTGAAACATAACATGCAGTACTTAATGCATCAGCCCATAAATTTTCTTGGAGGTTAGTTTCATTCAACATTGTACGAGCCAATTCTTCTAAAGACCGATTCTTTCTTTCTACAACACCATATTATTATGGTGCTCTAGGAGCATAAAAATTGTGATTGATACCAAGATCATCACATAATTCTTCAAATGAAGAGCTTTGAAATTCTCCCCCATGATCACTTCTTATAACATCGATTTTTAGTGATTTTTCATTTTGGACTCTTTTAGCATAAACGCTAAAGGCTTT
>NW_017718072.1:0-7380 GCF_001865875.1 Lupinus angustifolius
TGCCTTCATCAGCTTTTGCATCAAATTTTCCTAAGTTATCCTTACCATTATTTAAAACAAAGCATTTACAACCAAATACATGCAAATGAGAAATGTTTGGTTTTCTACCTTTAAAGAGTTCATAGGGGGTTTTCTTAAGAATTGGTCTTATAAGAACTCGGTTTGAAACATAACATGCAGTACTTAATGCATCAGCCCATAAATTTTCTTGGAGGTTAGTTTCATTCAACATTGTACGAGCCAATTCTTCTAAAGACCGATTCTTTCTTTCTACAACACCATATTATTATGGTGCTCTAGGAGCATAAAAATTGTGATTGATACCAAGATCATCACATAATTCTTCAAATGAAGAGCTTTGAAATTCTCCCCCATGATCACTTCTTATAGCAACGATTTTTAGTGATTTTTCATTCTGAACTCTTTTAGCATAAATGCTAAAGGCTTTGAATGCCTCATTCTTATGAACTGAGAATAGAGTTCAAGTGTATCTCAAAAAATCGTATACTATAACAAGAGCATAGTAGTTACCACCATAACTTGTTGTCCTTGAGGGGCCAAATAAGTCCATGTGTAGTAACTTCAACTGTCTATTGGAAGAAACCGTATGCTTAGGTTCTAAAGAAGTTTTTATTGTTTACCCATTTGACAAGCACTACATAGTTTGTCTTTAGCAAACTTCATTTTGGGTCAACCAACAACTAAGTCTTTCTTAATGAGTTTATTCCAATGGTCCATATGTATATGAGCAATTCTCCTATGCCAAAGCCATGCATCATGATTATCATTTGCAACTTAACATGTTATTGGTAAGGAAGAGTCTATATGTCAATAATATATATTATTTATCCTCTTACCCATGAGTTTAGAGTTTTGTGAATTCTTACTTTCAATGATGCACTTATCTGGGTAGAATCCCACATGGAAGCCTTTGTCGCATAATTGACTTATGCTTAGAAGATTGTGATTGAGCCCTTCAACATATAATACACCTTCTATAGTTGTTGAGGGTGACTTGCCAATTCTACCAACTCCAAGTATTTTTCCCTTGTTGTTATCACCATATGTGACATAGCCTTTGTCCCTTGGAGTGAGGACAGAGAATTTGTTTCTATCGCTCGTCATGTGTTATGAGCAGCCGCTATCCAAGTATCATAAGTTGCAGACGACTCTGAAAATTTCCTACAAAACAATTTAAGTTTTATTAGGTACCCAATATTCTTTGGGTCCTACATAGTTAGTACCTTTCTCAACCTATCTAAAAAGGCCTAGGGGTACACCATATTTTCTAATTTTACAAGTATTCGGTGTATGTCCATGGTTTTTGAAATATGTACATGTGGGTTGATATTCATGTATCCTAGATTTATTTTTACTACTTTTAAATGCACAAATACCTTGTTTTTCAAAGTTTATCTTAGTTGAGACACTTTGTTTCTTAGAACCATGTCTTTTTGAATAGCCAAGACCTATTCGGTCTATTGAGTGTCTTTGATCATTAATGATCTTTTCTAAACTTTTACTACTCTTGTTCATCTTATTAAGTTCAAGACTTAAAGTTGAAACTTCATTTTCAAGAATAGTGCGATTTTGACATGAAGATGATGATGGCTTGTTTCTAAATGCATCTAACTCAGTTTTTTTGTTTTAAAAACATTTTTGTGAGTTTAACATATTCATCATGCAAGTAATTAAATGTAGTTTGTAATTCAGAAGAATATAGTTGAGTATTGTTTACCTCTTCATCATCAGAATGATCAGATGCCATCAAGGAAAGATGTGCTTGTTCTTCATTTTCTTGTTCAGAAGCGGAACTCGTATCATTATCTTCCCAAGCAATGTAGGCTCTTCTTCCAGTCCTCATTTCGGTCTTCCCTTCGAAGGAGTTCTTTTTCAAGTTTGGACAGTCCATCTTCATATGTCCAGGCTTGCCATATTTGAAGTATGTCAAATTTTGGTTTGAAGTGGATGAGTCATTGTTCTTGGTGAATTTCCTCATTTGTCCAGTTTTGCCACTCTTGTTCCTTTTAAGTAAGTTGCTAAACTTCTTTACAAGAAGACTCATATCTTCCATCTCTTCCTTCTCAGATTCATCTTCTGATGATTCATATTTGTCTACTTTTGCCTTGAGAGAAATATTCCTCTTTTTCTTTTCTTGCTCATCATGTTGGTCAATTTGGCTAAGTTCTAATTCATCTTCCGGCAATTTACCAAACAAAGCAGCCAAAGACATTTTTGATAAACTTTTCTATTTAGAAATAGCTGTTACCTTGGGTTGCCATGTTCTGGTGAGTGATCTTAGAACCTTCAAGTTCAAGTCACTGTTTGATAGTACGTTACCAAGAGTAATAAGGTGATTTGTAAGATGAGTAAACCTCTTTTGAAGATCCAGAATTTTCTCTCCAGGTTTCATACGAAACATTTTATATTCCTGGGAAAGAGTGTTGAGTCTTGATCTCTTTACCTCCTCTGTTCCTTCATGTGTTTCCCTAGAGTATCCCACATTTCTTTAGCGGATTTGCAGTTCGATACTCTAAAGAACTCGTCTATGCCAATTGTTGATGTGAGGATGTTCTTTGCTTTGAGATCATACTGCACCTTCTTTTTATCTTCATCATTCCATAAAGATTTGGGCTTTACTTCTCTTATGCTGTTGATTATAGTGAATGGTTCATATGGTACTTCTTCAATTGCATTCCATTTGGCCAAGTCTTGAGATTCTATGAAGATCCTCATTCTGATTTTCCAAAAGTCATAGCACTCTCCAACAAAGCTTGGAGGGCGGTTGATGTTGGAACCTTATCATAGGAATGATCTTAAGGCCATCTTTGATATAGGATCATATTTGAGAATAACTTACTCAAAAATAGCTTTGGTGCCAATTGTAAGAATGAGATTGCAACTAAGAGGGGGGGGGGGGTGAATTAGTTGACTAAAAATTATGACCACTTTTTCTACAAAATCAAGAGTTAAAGTGCAACAAAAAATATATGTAGAAATTAACCAAATAAATAATAAAGAGATAAGGCAGAAGAGAATACACAAGGATTTTTATACTGGTTCACCTTCTTGTCCACCAAAGGCTACATCCAGTACTCTTGCAGCACAAGAGATTTTTCCACTAAAGATTATGAGTTATAATTACAATATCTTACCCTGAGGTCTCTATGTACCTTACACACTCCCTAATCCTTATTCACTCTTGGAAAAACACCTTTCCAAGTGATTCTAATCCCCTTTCTTATTACACCCTTGTGAAAGAAAGTATTCTGCAATAATAATGAAGAATGTTCAATAGTGGCATAATTTCCTTTACAAGTTTGAAAATAATGTAAATTCCAATCCAATAAACTCTTTTGTATACTTAGTAATAATGATCTTTATAAGTTGGTAAACTTGAAACACTTTACTTTAAGCAACTTCAGAAAAATCAAATTTGAAAGTTGAAGAACTAGTTGCCAAAAGTGCATAAAATAATTTCAGAATGTGTGTAAGAGCTTTTGAAATTTGTTTGAGAGTTGTGTGTTTATGTTGTGAGATTCAATGCCTTTAAATAGACTTTCCAATCACCTATAGTGCATCTACGAAAAGGTAGGAATAGATTGGAGTGCAGATATTTTGTTCGGGATGAAAACATTTCATTTTGAAATCTGAAATATGATAAAACAACACTGAGTAATCGATTACGACCTGTGGGTAATCGATTACCCAAACATTCTGTCCACTGGGTATTTTAAATTCTATTTAGAGTAATCGATTACAGCAAGTGGGTAATCAGTTACTCAACTGTAGTAAAACTAGTAATATGTTAGTCAAAGACAGTAATGGATTATTCTGATCAGTTTTAAGTTGGATAACTCTTTTCTCACACACGTAACCTATTACTTAGATGTAGTAACCCGTTACACACTATTTTTTGAAGATTGTTTTAAGTATTTTGGAGTGTTTCAATTTTCTTTTAAAAATAATTTGAGCATTACTATTAATGTATATTCAAGAGTATAGGATGGAAGTACCTATTTAGACTTAGACTAATTTGTCTTGAAGCTTTGTCTTCTTTGTCTTCATAAGTATTATTCCTTTACTTCTTTTTGATGATGTTGGTGTCTTCATCAAAACCGTGCCAAGGTCATGAGCAAAGATCTTCTTCACAAATCACTTTTTTTGTAACCCAAATAGCCAATATAATTGTATTAAATATATGATGTCCACCTTAATTAGAAATTGTGAATTTCTAACAATCTCCCACTTGGGTTTCATATTTTTCCTGGAACAATTATATCACATATTCTTTAGGCACGCATATGTATGTTATTTATATTTAGACTTCTCCTTACTACAATCTGGTCAATCTCATATATCAACTATGAAACCATTGCGTCCTTCATCATATTCAAACATAACTCGACCACGATGATCACCATACCAATATACTAAATGACATAGATCAAATATGGATGAGTGACATGAAAATTTCATGCAATGTGATCTTAAACATGTCTATTTCCAACTGGTCCTTCTTTATTCTTTGGTGAGATCATTCCAAAGTCCTTAATTGCAATACAATAGTTACAATACACAAGTTCAAAATAAACAATAAACCATCAACTTTATTATACATAAAACTATATATGACATCCAAAGTAAATCATAAACATATATACTCCCACTAAACTAAGGTATCGTAAGGAGTAATACTAGAAATATAAATTTACTCCCACTAAATTGGTGGTACACACAATCATGAACTTTATTTGCCTCAAAATCATACGAGGTAATAATTTGATGAAACTTTTGATTCCATTGACGAGAAGCTTGTTTAAGGTCATAGATGGACTTCTTTAATTTTCATACCATTGACTTTAAGCCAATTAATACAAATTTTTTTGGTTGCACCATATAGATCGTTTCTTTAATATCACCATTTAGAAACGCAGTCTTAACATCCATTTGATGTATCTCTAAATCAAAATGAGCTACTAGTGCCAACATTATTCTAAAAGAATCCTTTGAAGATACTAGAGAGAAGATTTCTTTATAATAAATGCTTTCTTTCTGAGTGAAGTCTTTAGCAACTAGACGATCTTTATTATGCTTAGACTTCATCTCATCCTTCATGGCATCGATCCACTTTTGAGAGTTAGAACTTTTCATGGCTTGACAAAAGTTCAATGGATCATCTTCTGTTAACCCGATGTCATCCTCATGTTCTTGAAGAAATATAATACAATCATCAGGAATTGCATTTCTCCTCCCTCTAGTGGATCTCCTTAATGGAACTTCTACTTCTTGAAGTTGTTCAATTTGTTCTATAGGTACTTGAGGGAGAACCTCATTATTGTCTTGTTCTAGAATATTGTGAGGAATAATATTCTGAATATTATCTCCTATTACCGAAGTTATTCCTTGAATGGTAATAGGCACAAGAACCTGTTCACCATTAGTGACAGGTTCTTCCTCAAAGACAATATTCCTTATGTTCTCTTCCTTCCTAAAATCAACTTCATCAAGAAGTCTTGCATTTCCCGTCTCAAAAAAAGTCTTGAAGTGGGATCATAAAATTTATATTGCCGAGAGCGTTCAACATAGCCAACAAAATAACAACTAACTGTTTTTGAGTCTAGTTTTCTTTCATGTGACCTATAAGGCCACGCCTCAGCTGGACAACCCAAAATGTGAAAGTGTTTTAAGCTTGATCTTTTATTAGTCCAAAGCTCATATGTGATTTTGTTAACTGCTTTAGTTGTCACCCTATTAAAGATATAAACTATGGTCTTTAAAGCTTCACCCCAAAGAGACTATCATAAAGAAGAATGACTAATCATACTTCTCACCATATCCTTAACAGTTTGGTTTCATCGCTCAATAACACCCTTCATTCTAGGTTTGCCTAGCATAGTGTATTGCGGAAGAATTCCACATTCTCTGAGGAAAAATACAAATAGCCTTTTCACACCATCTTTATTATTCTTTCTTTTCTTATTCTGAGATGTTATAGTCAAATGAGCACTTTCAATCTTATCTCTCCGCAGTCTCTCGTTCTCTTGCATATAGTGATATATAAACTCGTTGAGAGACCATTTGTCTTTCTATTTATTATAGCTCACTTTGAATGGCCCAAAGTATGCAGGAAGCGAGATAAACACCAAGTGCATGAGCAACTCATCACCAAACTCTAACTTAAGTGACTTGAGTTTTGATGCGAGATTAGACATCTCCATAATGTACTCCCTTATGTTCCATTTTCCTTTATACTTCATGGAGATAAGTTTAGCCAAAAAGCTACTCGCCTCAGCGTTTTAATTTTTGGCAAAAGATGGTTCTATTTCTTCAAGGAACTTCCTTTCACTCTAACCCTCAGAAATAGAGCCTTGAAACGCTTCTAGAATAGAGTGTTTCATGATCATTAGACACATTCGGTTAGAGTGTTTCAATTTCTCAATTTTAACCTCATCGAGGATTTCTAGAGTAGAAATAGATTTCCTCACCTGAAGTGTTAGATCTAAATCCATACAGCCGAGAATAATTTCTATGGCTTCCTTCTAGACCTTAAAGTTTGTCTCATTCAGCAATGAGATGTTCTTAATTTGAGTAGAAATATTTACAACACTAGTAAAAGAACAAAACAAATTGCAATCATTCTTGCAGATTGATTAACAATATATTACACACTATTCATAACCTTAATTTAGCATGATTGATGATTCTTGGTGCTTAATGGACTTTGTTTCACATGGTTTAGTGTTTTAGACTTTATTAGACTAATATTCCTAAAATGAGTTAATTTGGGATTATTTAGCCTGATTAAATCTATCATCATTTTCATATCATATTTAGCACCAATGGCATTTTGGACATTATGGAAGTGGATGATATGTGTTGAAGTGAAGATTGTATTTTTATTTTGGGAGTTTTTGTTTGTAAATTCGGTTTTAGTTTTGGGCCCATTGTTTATGGCCCATTTTCGGTTTTACTCTTTGTAAAAGAGGGAACCCAAATTCCACTCTCACCCTCTACATTTACCCATTTTTGGAATTTCGTTTCCCCCTCTTTTGCTCTGCTAGGGTTTCCCATATTCTTCATTTTTGGTTTTCATTCATCTTCTTCATTTTCAGTTTGTATCTTCCATAGAATGGAAGGCTAAACTTGTAGACTAAATTCCTTTGGTAATGTATCACAACTCTTGAGGTTTTGTTATAAATGCATTTTAGGTTTCTTTATTGTTGATTTCTTCTATCTTATAAAATGGTTTATGAGTTTATCTCCGCTTAGTTGATTTACTCTCTAGTGCATGAATGCTTAGTTCGTGTGAATTTGTTAACCGTTTCATGTTTATGCTGATTTTGCTTAGTTAGAGGCTTAGGTTTTGGAACTTTGAAT